>NW_026623559.1:796881-816394 GCF_030028575.1 Malurus melanocephalus
CCAGCCTGGCCTTGGGCACTGCCAGGGATCCAGGGGCAGCCACAGCTTCTCTGGGCACCCTGTGCCAGGGCCTGCCCACCCTCCCAGGGAACAATTCCCAATTCCCAATATCCCATCTGGCCCTGCCCTCTGGCAGTGTGACCCCATTCCCTGTGTCCTGTCCCTCCATCCCTTTGTTCCCAGTCTCTCTCCACATTTCTTGCAGTTTCTTCAGGCTCTGGAAGGCCACGATGAGTTCATCCCAAAGCTTCTCTTCTCCAGGCTGGACAATCCCAGCTCTCAATCCCAAGGGAGAAGATGWCAGGAATCCCTTCCTGCAGCACATCTGGCTGTAGCCAGACCTCCTTCTAATACACGGAGAGTGATGTTGCAAAATTCTGTTCTTTCCCATATGTTGGGGGGACAGAGTAAGAGGCAAATAAGCAAAATAACATCCGATCACACAAAATTCCTGCCTTTCCTAATTTCTCACCAGGACTTGGAGATGGTCTAGGCAGGAAATAATTAAAAGCATGAGTCATGATGCTGGGACACGACTTCTTCCCATGGCCTAGGACTAATTAAAGAGGAAGGTTTTTTTAATCACAATCATTATTTCCAGGACAAATTGTGCTTATTGTACAAATGGCACCTTTACATGAAAAGCCAGGAATAACCCGTTGCTTTAAACTCAACCCTTGGTTCCAACTCTTTTTTGCCGATAAAAGAGTCCATTCAAACTCTCCTGTGATTTTGTAGCCTGGTCATTGCTTTGCTTCCTTCCTCTGTGGGGTTTCAGACAAAATATCATCATCCAGGGACAGCAACCTCTCCTGCAAACATCTGAGAAATGTTTCCATCCAGATCTTCCTCTGCCACCCAGCTCCACTGGAATGAAGCTGGCATGGCCCCAATTGGTTTGAAACTCCCTACTGGAAAATATAACCACGTATTTCCAGTTCCATGCAAAATCCAAGCTGGAGCTGTGTTCCCAGTGATGGGACTGGGTTTGGTTTAACCCACACAACTCATGGCCTGTTTTCCCAGCGGTCTGTCCTGGTATTCCCTGAAGAGTGGCATTGCTCCAGCATTCCAGGAGAAGTGGAATGTTTTCTCACTGTTTCCTTTTGCTTATTGATGCGTTTTATAGGATGTCCAGGAGAATTCTTGCCTTGCAAATTGCTGTTGCKTCATCTCTAATGAACTCTCTTATGAGCCCCAAATTTCCCTAAATTTCCRTTTCCCAAATTTGCTCTTCCCTCCTCCAAAACATGGGGAAGGAGAAGAGGGCATGGAAGGGAAGCTGTTTGAGTACAACTTATTAAACGGCTCTGGGGTCCCACCCTTCCAGGGAAGATTTGTAGATGCYCATGGTTGAAAAAGCACACCAAAAKCCGAGAGGGTGCAGAAAGAAAAGTCTCAAAGTTTTATGGGCAGACTGCATGCTCGTCATGGAAATCAGTGCCATTTTTGCCTGTATTTTYTAATAATAAAAGAACAGAAGAATAAAAGAATAAAAGAGGGAAGAGACAGCATGAAAGAGATATGAGATGGGAGAGGAAAGGAGATCACCCATTCTGGCTCCAGCATTGATCCAGGTGTGCAGGATCCYGGGGGTGCCACCCCAAGCATTGGGTGGTGCTCCCTTACAGGTGTTTTCCCCACTCTGGGGTTGGCTTTCCTGCTTTTCCTGTAAATGGGTGAGCACATCAGTCCATTCTTCTGGATTTTTCTGGAAATGGGGGGGCTTTAAGGGGGATGCCCAGAGAAGCTGTGGCTGCCCCTGGATCCCTGAAAGGGTCTGAGGTCAGGTTGGACATTGGGGCTGGGAGCAGCCTGGGACAGTGGGAGGTGTCCCTGTCCATGGATGGGGTGGCACTGGTTTGAAAGTCTCTTCCAACTCAAACCATCCTGGAATCCTGGGATTAACTCCTTACTGCCCAGGCCCCTACAAATGTCTCAGTGGATCCCATCGCTCAGCCTTCAGCTTAGAGATCCTTCAGGCATCTTCATGGCATTCACACGGGATGAGTGCCAGGCACCAACCACAGCTGCTGCAGGGCTTTTCCCAGATCTTTTTAGTGGCCATAAACTCACATCCCTCCTGCAGGGCTGTGCCCTACGCGTCCTCACCCACACCAGTGCTGTGATAGGGGTGAGATGCGGTGTGGGCAGGTACACAAGGAGGTATCACCATGGGACAGAGCCCAAACCTGCAGCGTGCTGGCCACTCCTGGGGCAGCCACAGCATTTCAGCCCCGTGAAATGCTCTGTGCCAGCAGCAGARTCAAAGATGTCTCAGCCATCGCTCCCTCCTCACACAGCAAATCTGTCGTGTCCGCCAAAGGGAAAGGGAGAAGGATAATGGTGCTGGGGATCCCACAGGMTCAGATCCCTGTCTGAGCACAGCAATCCTGCCTTTCATTCAGGCTCCTTAATGAGGCTGATGAGTATTTTAATGTGGTAATTGCCGGCTCTGGCGGTGGCACGGATGCCAAGACCACAAAAGAGACCCTTCAATGCAAGGAGCTGCCACCGAGCCCTGTGTCACTGAGCCACACTGCCATGGGGACAAGGCCCCTGCAGATAAACACTGCTGGGAACTGTCTCTCCTCAAACAACACATTTAGAGAGCATCCAGATGTTGGTTTAGCGCTTCRTGAGCGTGGGAGAAAACAAAGCTTGATGGGCTGTGCTTGGTTTGGGTTGGGGGTGATTTTCTCTCCTTGGTCTCATTTATGGGGTGTGTACAAACCGAAGGTCTAAAAACGTATGGGAAATCCACGGGTAGGTCCAAATAGGGCTTTGGAATTATAAAATCATTTTGCAATCATAAAATCATATCACTTGGGAGAGTCACATCTTACCCAAATCTATTTACACATTGGTTGAAGGAGCACTAGGGGGAGGTGGAGAGGGCAGCCTTCCAGACCTCAATAATGAGGTGCCAGAGATCCTAAAAGGAGATTTGAAAATTGAGTTTTAGAACTTCAACCAGGGCTTCTTAACCAGCACTTTGTGSCCACCTGGTCCTTTAGGGACACCTTTGAGACCAAAGCATCCCAGAAGGTCAMGGAGCAGTTGCGATTTGAGAATCTGCACCCACCACTGCATTCCCAGGGCTTCACCAGCAGGCCAAGCCAGGAGAACTGCTGAACAYCCAGGCATGGGAGAGGGCAGGGATAATTCCCTAAACCCCAGCACTTCCATCCAGAAGAACCTGGGAGTGTTTTGGAGAAGTCCAGGAAACTGCTCGGACTGAGCAGCGTTGGGAATACAGAGCTTGTGTTTCCTGAGTCATTTCACAGTGAGGTTTATGGAGAGGAAATCGGGATCCTTCATCCAGACTTCTTCCTGGAATAACCCATTTTTTGTTCTCTCTTCCTCTGTTCCTGGGCATCCTCAGCATCCTCCACAGCTTCTTCTTCATCCAGATTTCTTTCTGGAATAACCCATTTTTTGTTCTGTCTTCCTCTATTCCTGGGCATCCTCAGCATCCTCCACAGCTCTGCCATGGGAGAAGCAGGAACAATTCCAGCTGCTGCTGCTGGAGCTCGAGTGGCCATCCTGTTCCACTCCTGGCCATTTCCTTGCTTCCCAAACCTCCCTTCCTGCTTTTACAGGATCCTCCAAAAGTGTCTGCAGTGGTGAGCACTGCTTATTTCTGTGTGGGGAGGAGAGAGAAAACAAACAGTGTCTGGTATTTGCAAATCCATTTTTGGGCATCCCCATCCCGAAGAGACTCTCAGCAGGAGTCTGGGCATTCCCAGCCAGCGGGAAGTCATTAAACTGCTTTTACATCCCGTCGCCGTTGGGATGTTTTGTAGGACTCTTGAAAACACTGGAAAACCACAAACAGAGATTGCTGCAACCCCACTGATATGGGAGCTGCTGGTCTATCCCAGACTGAACCACGGCTGTAAAACACAGGCACTGGTGTCCTCCAGGGCTGACAGCAGCGGGCACTTCCAAAGGAAAAACCACCATGTGAGGCTGCCATGTGCCCCAATTTTGTCTCCATGTGGTTTGAACCCCGGCTGAATCCCACTTCTTTCCCAATTCCTTCCCAAGGAATCCACAAAGCTTCCCCCTACCTCCACTCTGGGGGTGGGGGATGGGGGATGGAACCTAATTAACKCAARGATTTATGGATTTTAGATGAGAAGTTGGGAGAAAGACACACACTCCAAGAGCTTCAAAACAGGCTGCAACTGAAGTTGCAAAATAGATTTATTACTCAAACTACTAAGAAACTGCCRTGGGAAAAGTGGGGGGAACAAAGGSAGAGGGGAAARTGTGGATTTTTTAARACACCTGCTTCTCTTGCCCCCAYYCCTCCYRCCTTCCCGTGCACAGGGTGGGGGCAGGATGTGGGAGTTTTAGTGGTCAGTTCATCACCACAGTTTTATTCCATCACTGAAGGAGGAAGGGTCTTTATCTTGCTCTGYRRGCTCTGGGGRTCTTTSCCARGARCAGACAGTAKATCCAAACTGCTGATGGTGTGGGAKTTTCCTTGTTCACAGGGAGGGAAGCAGTCCTCCAAGGCCAGGCTGTCTCCATAATCGGGAGCAAAACTTTACTTTTGAGTGTCACAGCTCCCTCCAGGCATTCAGTCACTCCAGGCRTGGGCCACCACCCCATGGCTACGATTAGCCCTCCAAGGCCAGGCTGCTTATATCTCAGTGCCCAAGTGGTCACCTCAGGAACAGCTTGTATTCCTTCATGGTCAGCTCCACAGCTTGCAAAGCACCTCCTCCTCCCCCTTTTCCACTGCCCCGGGTGGAAACCGCAATAAAAATTTCCACCATTTTTTTCTCACATCTCCTCACCCTCATCCCGTGTGCAGGAGGGACTAAGGCAGCYGCAGCTCTCTTTGTTTGGGATTTCTTTGTAAATATGTCATCACAGAGGTGTAATCAGCATCTCCAATCAGCSCAGGCTTGGCCAGCAGCATGTCCATCACCTTCAGAGCTGTCAGAGATTGGCTCCACTGCACAGGGGGAGCAGAGCTTTTACCAGAATGATGGAAAATACTTCCAGAATCTTCTCACAGGAGCAGTTTGGTGGCCCCCTTCCCACTACAAAAAAAAAAAAACTGGGCCAAGCAAAACTACCACACCATGGGAAGCTGCCCTGCCTAAAACCAACCACACAAATCCTATTTTGCAGACAGGAGTGGAAAGCAAGTCGGGTGCTTGGCTAGATTTGGCAATTTTGGGGTCTTTTTGGGGACAGGTGCATCCCAGTCCATCCCAGAGGGCTCCTGGCATGTTTGCCACCTGTTTCTGGATGAAATACAGACCCTGAACCTAAGTCCTGGATGTCTGGGRGGATTTCAGACCACTGCCAAGGTRCCTGGAGGATTTAGGTCCCTTGAGATCAGACAGGAGGCTTGGGATCTTCCAGAGCAGTGTTTGGGGTTCAGCTTTAGGCACCCAGACCCATTTCTGAGCTGGCTTTAACTTTCTGAATGCTCTTTGCAGCCACAGCTCCGCCCCACAGCTTCCCTAGGAGGAAGACACCACGGGATACATCGGCTCATCCACCCAAAGTTTGATGAGAAAAAAACCTGAAATGAGAACAAGGATTTGAAAATCTTTATTGCATTTTGCAAAGCTGCGTTTGGTGGGAAAAATCACAGTTCCCATCTCTTCCCAAGCAGCCATTCAGTGTATCTTACAGCCCAGGAAATGATGGCTRAGCTCTCTCCATGCTCACCTTGGCTCGTTCCAGCCTGATCTTTAGGATGTTGCCAGGCACCCAGAGTCCTTGCTGCATCGATGGGTTTGGGATGGGAGTTTTTCCTCTTCACTC
The DNA here is from genome assembly GCF_030028575.1 of Malurus melanocephalus. Taxonomy (NCBI): domain Eukaryota; kingdom Metazoa; phylum Chordata; class Aves; order Passeriformes; family Maluridae; genus Malurus; species Malurus melanocephalus. The sequence goes on from NW_026623559.1 coordinate 802,675, forward strand.
TTCACTCTCTCAACTTTTCTTTCCTCCCTGCCCCAAAACATCTAATTAAAAGTTGTGGCTTGGTGTCCAGACATTGGGGAATGTGTAGAGATGGAGCAGAGGTTGAATTCTTGGCTTTGGATTTGGCTTTGGCTTTGGCTTCCACTGTCCCAGGCTGCTCCCTGTCGAACCTGGCCTTGGACATTTCCAGAGATCCACAGCTTYTCTGTGCCAGGGCCTTTAATTTCCCATCCTCTGGCCTGCACTGAATCTCCTCCAAATCTTTGCCATTTGCTCTCCTTGAAACCCCATCACCTAGAGAAACCCAAGGCAGGATGGTTATTTCAGAGCCCACCCGAAATGTCAGAGGGAATTTAAGGAAATTATCCTTACAAAGCATTTCTGGAAAACACCTCTGCACTTGGACTTTAAAAGTTAATACCTGAACTGCAGTCACACTTCCCATGCAACATCCACACCAGAGAGGCTCCATATCCCTCTTTTTTTTCCTCCCCTTATCTTGTAGGAAGCTTTTACATCCTCACTGCCAAATCTGCCCTGGGGCCTGGCGGAGTGGGATGAGGAGCCGTCGCTTCAAAATCGATTCATGGTGGTCCCGAGCTCTGTTTTTGTTCTGGCACATTAAACAGAATGAAGACACATGTCTGAATTTAAGACATCCTTTGGCTTCCCYGTACGCACGAGCCAGCTGAGAAATTCCAACTATTTCAAAGAGCTGCAAAGAAGAATTGAAGACACATCCTTTCGTTTCGGCATCTATTTTTAATTATCCTGCCTTTTAATATTCCTCTCCATTTGAGGATAATCAGGGAAAATAGATCCTGCTGGGCATTGTCATGCTTAATAAAAGTAAGGCTGAACATCTGCAAATTTGGCGACAGCGTGGCGCATCTGATGCACCAGCGGCCGAGCTGCATTCCCGGGTAATTATAGCCCCACGTGCAGCTGGAAGGGTGTAATTCCCTGTTTACATCCATTCTAGCACTTCTCCCAAACTCCTTGCCTWGGGGTGCTAAAAATTTGGGAATGGGGGTGTTGTTTTCCTCCCCCAGTCCATGCAAGGTGGAAGGGCAGGAGGATGCAGTGTCATCTGCCCGTTAGTGAGGGATTGGGATCCAGGGGAGAACTTGTGCAAGGCAGGGTTGGCGTTCCCAAAATTAGCACCRCTGGAATTAAATCAGTGAAAGTGAGAGCAGGCTGCAGGCTTTCCCTCCTATTTATTATTTAATTTTCCTTGGCAGAGCAAACCCCACATCCTGCAGCGGCTGCTGCACAGGCTTAGCTGTGTGCTGCAAATTTTTCCTGCTGCTCTCGTGGAAAATACGGCTCCTTCCCCAGGGAGATCACATCTTCGCCCCCAGGGAAAACATGGCATTGCTGCCAGGGAAAACATGGATTTGACCCACCTCTCCCTTTGCAGAGCCAGAGGCAAGGTTTTCTCCTCCACTCCAAAGCTGCYTGTGTGCAGGACTGGAAGCTGGATGTAAATTTTGGGGGATGACCAATGGGCGTGGGCATGTGTGGGAGGAAAACAGGGAATGTCTGTCCGCGGGACAGCTGTTTGCCTCCTGCTCCAATTCCCACACCAGGTTCTGTCCTTCCAGGACTGGGGAAGAGGGAAAGCAGGAGTCAGGGGAAAATGGCAGAGGAAAGGGAGCAAAATGCACATGGATGTGTTCCCAGCCCTGCTAGACGTGCCAAGATCCAGCCCTTGGCAAATCCAAACCTCCCTCTGAAGCACACCTTGCTTTTCCACCAGAATTCCCCACTCCAGAGCTTCTCCTAGAGGCAGAATTTAATTTAGACATCGTTGGAGGGAGTGGATGGAGGATGAAACCCATCTCTTTGGGGGACAGCGATGGCGTCCTGCCCTAGATCAGTAAGCACAGGATCATTTTTACGCCTCATCAGAATTCCACCTCCAAAAAGATCTCGAGTTTTCTTTGGGACCAGACTATTTATATGCCAAAATAATATTATCCCAAGCTGTAAGGAGAAATCACACGGTGTGAAGAAATAAAGTTATTGTGCCCAGCAAATGGAGGTTCACTGGTCCAGGTCTCCCAGTAAAATGGGTTAAAAGCTGCTAAATTATTTCCTAGGAGGCAAAGAGTGGAATCTCTGCTAGGAAACTTCAGTCCTGAAGTTTTGGGGGAGTTTGAAGCATTTTTACAGCCTTTCAGTACCTGARGGAGGTGTAAAAAAGAGATGWAGGGGGACTTTTTATTARGGAATATAATGCCAGGATAAGGGGRARTGRGTTGAGAYGGRCAGAGGGGAAAATTAGATGGGATATTGGGCAGGAATTGTTCCCTGGGAGGGTGGGCAGGCCCTGGCACAGGGTGCCCAGAGAAGCTGTGGCTGCCCCTGGATCCCTGGCAGTGCCCAAGGCCAGGCTGGACATTGGGGCTGGGAGCAGCCTGGGACAGTGGGAGGTGTCCCTGCCATGGCAGGGGTGGCACTGGATGGGCTTTAAGGTCCCTTCCAACCCAAAACTTGCTTTGACTCCAGAATTCTGTGCTCTGCTGTGTAACTCCTTGGAGCACAACCCCCAAATCTGAACAGCCCCATCTTTCAGTGCCTTTGAAACCACTGTGTTGAAGTGGAATAAAATTCTCCCATGAGGTTGGTCCCTCCTTGGCCTGGGAGCTGAGCCCTGAGCTCGCCACTCTCAGAGGCTCCAGGAAGCCACCCCAGTCCAGAGGGAGCTGCCGAGGGTGAGAGCCTTCCTTAGAGCATCCCTGGGAGCAGGAGGCAGCGCTTTCCCTGCTCCCATGTGCTCAGCAGCTGCCTGGCTGCACTTTTGAAAGGACACCACCAGCTGCAGCTCCAGATGCTGGGGCTTCCAGAGAGCCCCACAGCTCCAGAGAGCTGGACGTGACTCCGGCTCGTCCCTGGCTGCCTCGCCAGAAAGGAAAAGGGTCAGAAAGGAGCAGCTCCTGGCGGCTGGGGCTGCAGGCTGGGTGTTTCTGTCAGCCCAGGGGGAGAGAGGGAAGCGGTGCTGGAGGTGCAGCCACAGTTATTGCATCTTCCAGCAGGGTGGGACCTCTGGCTGCTCTGAGCTCCTGGATCTGCCATGCCGAATGAAATCCATGGGGTCACTGAGCTCCTGGATCCACAAGGCTGAGTGAAATCCATGGGGTCACTGAGTTCTTGGATCTGTGACTCTGAGTGAAGTCCATGGGGTCACTGAGCTCCTGGATCTGCAAGGCTGAGTGAAATCCATGGGGTCCCTTCAGCAAGGATGAGGCACAGCAGTAGTTTTGAGCTTCCAAGGGTCTGTCTGCTGCTCCAGACTCCCAGCCCATGTGCTGATGGCAGCAGCAAGCACTGGCAGGGAGCATTGACCGTTCCTGGTCACAGGAGCAGCAGTTTCTCTGCACTACTGAGTGTCCCCAAGTGCCACAACCACACCCCTTTTGAATGTTAACAGGGATGGTGACACCAACCCTGCCACCAGCAGCCCACTCCATGCTTGTCAAGCCTTTTGGTGAGGAAATTTTCCCTAATATCCACCCTGAGCCTCCCCTGGCCCAGCCTGAGGCCGTTTCCCCTTGTCCTGTCCCTGTTCCCTGGAGCAGAGCCCGACCCCCCCGGCTGTCCCCTCCTGTCAGGGAGTTGTGCAGAGCCACAAGGTCCCCCCGGAGCCTCCTTTGCTCCAGGCTCAGMCCCTTTCCCAGCTCCCTCAGCCGCTCCTGGGACTCCAGATCCKTCCCCAGCTCTGTTCCCTGCCCTGGACATATTACAGCAATTTTTATTCCAGTTCAAAGTGCTTTTGCACTTCAATTCCCACATGCTATGTTTTCCAGCATATTTTCCGGACTCCCTGTCACGGCTCTGTGCAGCAGAGCTGTCCCAGGAATACTCTGGGGGTGGCTCACTGTCAAGTGATGCAAAGCCTGTCTCCCCAGCGGTGTGTCCAAGGGGTGGGAGATGTTTCARGGCCAGAGCAGTGGGGCAGAGAGGGCAGCATCACCAGCAAGGCTCCTGTTGCTCTGCCTGCTGAATTGCAGGTGTAGGATTCCATTCCCTCGCTGACCAGCCCCCTGTTAGCAGAAGTGCAGTCCCACAGAAAGCCTCCAGCACAGCCAGCAGACCTCAGAAACGCCCTAGGGCAGAATCCCAGCTTGAACAGTCCTTAAACAGAGCCATTATCCAATCTCCATGTGGTCACTGGAGATTGGACTCCAGTGGTCTGGGGGAAAGGACACAACCAACCTGTGTTCCACTCGGGATGGAGGCAATGGTCCCCTGGGACAGCTCARAGAAGGTTTGATTATTGCTGATCACATCCCAGATATCTGGAAACAGATCAGGATTGACCCCAGACGTTCCTGTCCTTTGCCTCTTGGTTGCTTGGGCTTTGCCTTCCTCTGTASAGACTGTGAGAGATGGGCAGGACTCTTCCTGCTCGTGCTAATTTGGGATCAAAACACCACTAAAATTCCATTATTTATGGCCTTTTGAGCTAAAAGCCTTGGAGTGACCAGCAGGGAACAGCTGGGATGTCGAAGGAGGGTATTCCCAGGAGCAGTGTGTTTCCCTGGGGCTGTTGACTGCCGGGTTTRCCCCATCCCTGCTTCTGTCCCCGGAGCTTTGGACAGCCTCTCTCCAGGCAAAACATCTGATCCTGCTCCTGGTGTGACCCCTCTGCAAGCACAGCTGGATCCAGTGTTGGTCCACTGGAAATGAGCCCAAAGATGTCCCTTGGGAAGAGCCCAGCAGTGATGTCACCATGCTGCACTGACATTCCTTCTATTCCCTGTTCATGGATCGGCTCCTGCACCCACCCACCCACCCCGTTCCATATTTATTCATCATTAAACAAACTCAATCAGCTTCCACATTCCAGGCTTGCAGCTAATTAAAACCACTGTGGGCTTTGTTATCCCGGCTTTTCCTTGGCTCCACTTTCCAYAGCCCAAAATAAATGAAAAGGAGTCGGTTCTGGCACTGCTCTTCCTCCTCCAGCTCCACATTCCTCGGGGTCTTACGGGAATTGCTCGAATTCTCAGATGTTGTTGAACAATCGAAGGGTAAATATTCCATCCCCATCCCGATTTTCCTGGGATGGTTGTGGTTGCAGGGAACAGCTTCTGTCGAGGGGGCTGAGCCCAGCAGGCCTCGAGCAGCAGTCACTGGATGGCCACAAATTAGAGGCAGACACAAGGAGCCTGGACCACAAGGGAGAGAGAGAGGAGGATGAGCCAGAGGGAGGGATGAGCCAGRGAGAAGGATGAGCCAAAAGGAGGGATGTGCTGGTTTAGAGGGGCTTCCAAATCGTCCCACATTCCCTGCTTGGAATTCTCCCTGACAAAGACAAGGAGTCCCAGAGCCCTGTGTGGTTCAGTGCCCAAGTCTGGAGCTGCACAATCTCATTCCCACACCTTTGTGTGCTCCTCAAACCATCCTGAGGGGTGGTTTTCAATGTCCAGGGGTGTTGAAATTCATGTCAGGCTGTCCCAGGAGAGGGCAGAGGTGCTCCTTCCCACCCATGGTGGCCTCAAGGTGGCCTTAGGAGCCACCAGCACCCCCGCCTTWTCTGGGGATAAGTGCATCCAGTGGCGTGGGATGGAAATCAAATGATGGGCCCTGAAGGAAAAAAAAAAAAACAAATTGGGGTTTAGCTGGAGAAATCCTTGTGCTGCAGGAACCTGGTTTTGTGCCTGGCTCGGTGTCTCCATGGGCWACTCAATGGAGATGTCAGGCCTTTAGTGATGAGTTCTTAAAAATAGTTACTGAGGGATTTCTTCCTCAGTATTTATTAATTGGATGTTGTTTGATTGAAAATGGGTGACCGCCAGTGACTCTGTTGGCTCCTACCTTTGTCCTCAACACAAGAAAGGTGAAATATGGGTTACACTTATTTTTAAAGGCTTTTCAAAGCATCTTTTTTATTTTTAAACTAAAGGTCTGTTATTAAAAACATCAGGGAGACAAACCATGAGGTGTGTGAATCTCACTGATTCCAACATTAATCCTGCCCACAGGGCATTTTCCTTCCTCGTGAAAATGACGTCTCACAAMCTCTTAWGGAGRGCATTTATTGAAAAGTGAAATTTTYGAATGTTACCATGCAGTTTTTAGGTACCAGTACCACTGGTTGCAACCATGGAGATCTTCAAGGGTAGAAGGCATGAAGTTTGTAGGAGAGGGAGTAGAATCTATTGGAGAAACTGGGATTTGGGTCAGTTGATGCCGGGGAAATTGGCTCTGCTTCTCCTATTTTTCTTTTCYTTCCCTTGCTCCCTTTGGAAAGAAATGCTGCATTTCATCCCCCGGGACAACCCCAAGGACCCATCCCTGGTGTTTGCCCAAGCAGCAGGTGACTTCTCGCGGCTCCAAATCTTCTCTTTCCTCCTTTCTTTCCCGACCCYGTTGCTTTCAGGAGGGTGGAGATGAAAGTCCTCATTAAAAGCGRTGCCCCATTAGGCGGGTGGCACTTTCATGTGGCAGCTGCCCTGTTTGTCCCGGCACAGGCTGTTTGTCCTCCAGCCCTCGCAACTTTGAAGTGGCCCGGGTGGCTCGGTGGTGGCCCCGCTGCCGCTGTCCCCGCGCCGATAAAGGAGGTGTCGCCCCTAACGAGAGATAAGGAATGCTCGGGAATGCCGGYCGCGATAAGGCCGCTGGATGCGCTGCCCCGGCTTCCTAACAGCTCCCGGATCTCCCAAATTAACACCTGGCCCCCATCAAAGCGTTCCTTTCGTCGTGCCCTCACCTTAGGCACCGAGCCSGCTCCGCCTTCAACTGCGCAGGACAAGCAGCAATTTGATTTATTTATTTTTTTTCCCATTGCCTGCCTGAGTTTATAATAAAAGCAGGAAAACCCTCCCAAGTTTCTGATTACAGATCCGATTTGTTGTGTGCATTCATAATTTTGAAGAATATTTAASACTGAGCTGTAATATCGACCACGATGGGAGGGATGTTCCTTGGTTTTTCCCAAAAATGCTCTCCAAAGCCGTGGACTGGTCTTGTCCCACCAAGCCCAAAGTTGGTACCTGCATGGGCAGGTCTGAAATGTGCAGGGCGCACGCACAGAGCATTTGCACGATCAAATTAGATATTTTTTTAATTCAAATACTGTTATAATTTCTCCTTGGAGCAGTGGAGCTTATCCCCATGAGTAATAGCACTCAATATGACAACTTCAGATAAAATAAAGTGACATCAGGGATCACACATAGAATGCGACATATTATAGATATATTTCTAGATGTTATTTAGACATCTAGATATCTATTTATTTATATTTATAGATTAAATGAGATGATGATCAGAGAATCTCAGGATGGTTTGAGTTGGAAGGGACCTTAAAGATCCAAAATTCCACCCCCTGCCACGGACAGGGACACCTCGACTATCCCAGGCTGCTCCAAGCCCCATCCAACCTGGCCTTGGACATTCCAGGAATGTTTGGGGAGTTGGATTTGCCTCAACCACGCACCCCAAGACGCAGCCAGGTCCAGCACAGGGGATGTGCAGAGGAACAGATGCAGATCCGTGTAAATTTTGAAAATTTTGCCAAGTCCAGAGAAAACAAGGTGTCTTTTCAGGCAGTTTCATCACCTGGAGGGCGCAGGCGGTCTTGAAACTGCTGCTGGGCTTTGACATAAAGAAAGGAAAAGAAGTTGTCCTATCTTCCCTCTCCCTCCCTGTCCTTATGCAATATCCCAGTGATTAAAGCATCCTTTTAGGATCTGGGAGATGCACACTGAGGTTCCTCCTTGCCTGGAGGGGTTTGGACCTAATCTCCAATATCAGGAGAGCATCCAGGGCAAAAGCAGGAACAGGAGGATAGGGAGGAGGAGAGAGATGCCCCCACCCAGCCCCAAATCACCACTCTTGGAGGGCTTGGAGGCATAAAATAAAATAAAATAAAATAAAACAAAATAAACCAAAACAAAATAAAATAAAGAAAATAAATAAAACAAAACAAAACAAAATAAATAAGTAAAAAATAAAATAAAATAAAATAAAATATTTTTTTTAATCCTCTCTTTTAAATAACAAATGAAAGAAAGTGCCCTGGTAGGTAAAATAGCAGAGAGGTTGGCATCTTCCTTTTTACCCACGGAGGTAAGAGAAAATAAAATCCTGGTGAAATCAGGAAAATGCATAAAATAAAATAAAATATATTTTTTAAAATCCTCTCTTTTAAATAACAAATGAAAGAAAGTGCCCTGGTAGGTAAAATAGAAGAGAGGCTGGCATCTTCCTTTTTACCCGTGGAGGTAAGAGAAAATAAAGTCCTGGTGAAATCAGGAAAATCCATTAAATTTTAATGAAGTTTAACAAAACTTTTGCTTTTAATGAAGGTTTTCCCATGGAAGAACAGCTGGTGACTTTCCCAGGTTCTGGATTAAGGAAGGCAAAGTTTTGTCATTTGTGGTTTGAAGAAATGATTTGGAAAAAAAAAAAAATGTTTGGAGCACGAGGAGCAAACCCTGCCTGGAAAAACAATGGGGGTTTGGTTTGGCTGTGATGGCTCGGAGGTGCCACTCCTTCAACCACAGGGAATTCTTCCCTCATGGGCTCCTCCTGCTTCCCTCCTTGCAGTAACTCCTGGGTGTGTGGCAGCAGGAAAAAAATATTTTGTTTAGTAAAAAAAAAAATTATTTTAAGTCCTACAATAATGAAATTAAGCATTTCCAATACACCCAATTATTCCTCCAGTCAGTCCAGCAGATTTTTTGATCCTGATTTGTTCCTCCAGCAAGTCCAGTGGAATTTTTAATACTGATCTGTACAGAAGGCTGGATAAGTCCAGTGGAATTTTTAATACTGATCTGTACAGAAGGCTGGATAAGGGGTGAAGGAGTGGCTCCACACTAAGCTGGGGGAGGTGATGCACCTTCACCTCTCAGGTGCTGCCTTGCTCCTGGCAGGTCTGGCTTCCACTGATGCTGCAGATTCTGTGCTGGGCTCTGAAATTCCACCAGAATGCTGGAATTTGGAGCAAGGGGCATCGTCTTCAGCTCAGAAAAAGCTAGATGTATCCTTCGAAGAACTAATGAGGATACAAGGAATGGGATTTGGTCCCCTCATGTAGTTGCTTGAAGGGTTGTGTGGAACATCCCCAGGGCTCAAGTCCCCTCTGGCTGGGAGTGCCAGTGAGGGGTGAAATGGGTTCCTGAAGGGGTTTTGGGGATCCTAGTGGGGTCAGGCAGTGTGGGAGGATGCCACGCCAGGCTTTTCTCTGGAAAAGAGCAGCAAGTGGAAGAGCAGATGTGAGATCTTCSTCCCGCATCTCCTGCGTGGGAGATGAATGGCCAAATYCCRTTGTTGACTTTACAGGGRCTGGAGCTGGAGCACAGAGTGGGAYGGTCCAGGAGCAGGGGGACACTCCTGGAGTCTGCCAGGAGCAGCCAATAAACAAAGAGAGATGGAATGTACTTCCAGGTTATTGATGACCTCCCAGCACGGTAATCCCCAGGAACAATAGGGAAATGTTTACCCAGCGGCTTGGAGTTTGACTCGGGTTCATGCTGCTCAATCAACCTGTGTGTGCTCCCAGCAGCGTCCCGCAGAGACGGATCAAACGGGATGGATTGGCTTGGCAAGGGGGAAGGAGAGCTCAGCTGTGACCTGGGCTTCCTCCAGCGTCTGGAGACACTGGGAAAAATAATTGGGAGCAGCTTGGGCCCGGTGCCGCTCGGAGATGAAGCGCTGTGTTTATCTGGCCCTGTTTGTCCAGGCTGCCTCCTTCATCTTCAAAGCTCTTGGCAGAGTTATCCCATTAACATCCGAGTGGGAAGGGCAGGGAATGGGCACTGGGCTGGGGAAAAACACTGCTGGGAGCTGGCTGTGGGGCATGTCCACCCCAAATGTGCCTGTTCCCCATGCCCAAGGCAAGGAAAAGTCCCAACTCAGGTGCACCCTATGGGATAAGGATGCTGAACAGCTGCTGTCTCACAGGAATTTCCTGGGAAAATTCAGAGGCACATGCCTGGCCTTGAGAAACGATTCCCAAGGGATAAAGTGGATTCTCCTCATGGGGTTTTGCTGGAAATGGGAGCTGAGCATCCATGTACATGTTCACCCACACCCCAGCAATGCTTTCTGCTCACTGCTGGTTTTAAACACGAGATTTTTCCCATTTCCCAAAAAAACCAGCAGGGATCTTTTCACCCCATAGCTGCCCAGTGGGAGCAGAGCCAAAGCTTCAAYGAAGCCACCAAGAAACTGAGGTTTGTTTTTCTATTGCTTTTCTGGACAATTTGAACACTGTAATTTCAGCCTGTGGTTCAGCTGAAAGCAATCCCCTGGACACAAAGTAGCTTTTCCATCGGGAATAGCTCTATCAGGAAGAATTTCCGAATTGTTTCTCCTCCTGCCTCCCTTCCAGCCCAAAATTGCTGGCAAAGAGCTCACAAACCTTGGGTGTCTGGGAGGAGCGATGTGGGGGCTGCAGAGGGAGTGAAAGCAACGTGGTTTCAGAAGGGAAAGAAGCAAAATTCAAAATATTTGGAGCAGCCACACAACCCCAGCATTGCTCCCAGCCTTGCCCATCATCGAGTGTTGCTCTCCAGGAATCCTCCATCTGCTGCCAGCTGGAGGGCAGGAAAATCAGTGGGAATTACAACTGCCAGGAGCAGCGAATGTGCAATTAAAACCTTGATGATGGTAATAAGATTTCATTAGAAAAATTTAGTAATCGAAGAAACAGGGAGGATTCTGCCAATACAGAATCCCAGAATGGTTTGGGCTGGAAGGGACYTTAAAACTCATCCCATTCCAACCCCTGCCATGGGCAGATAATCCCAATGTTTCTTCTCCCCCTGGCAAGGATTCCACAAAGTACAGGGTCTCATTTTCGGTGTGTGACATCCCAAACAGCATTTTTGGGGTCAGGTCCTTAAATCCCAGCTCCGTGGGGAGCTGCTGAGCTGGGCTGGTGCTGATTTAGGGGCCAATTGAGATTGACTTGGGTGTTGATTTAGGGGCTGATTTAGGAGCTGATCCTTCTCCCTTCGCATTTTTCCTGGCCATCTTCCTCTGGCATTTTTGCTTTGCATCCTTTCCCCTTGCGTTTTCCTGCCCATTTTACTCCCGTCATTTTTCTCACCCATCTTCTTTTTTTAGAYTTTCTTGGAATATTCCCTGCCTGGAGTTTCGTCGGTTTTTAGAATTTAGCAAAAGCTAAATAAACCCAGTGATCCCCACATGTGTTTTATTGTGAACATTTTTTGCCCCAAGAGCAGTGCAAAAATAGCTCAGGCACACCTGTTTCTTTTCCCTTTTTCTTTTCCTATTGGAAAAAAMCGGTTTCTTAGCTGATTTGCTATTTTTTCAAAGTTTTTTGTCTGATTTTTTGGTGCTTGCACTCATCTCTTCCACAGTGTGAGTTCGACTGTACCTCACAAGTGTCTGCTTGTGTGACAGTGGCTGTGCTGATTTATGACATTCATCTTCGCAATAAAACCTTAAATTCTTGTTTTGCAGCCTTTTTTTTAAAAATTCTATTCCTCCTTGATGAATAGTGTCCGTGCAGTTTATTAAAGAGAACATGAAGCTCCTTCCTTCAGATGGACCTGCACAGGGAAAGCAGTTCCATTTTTGCCTTGAACCCATAATAATGGCCAATAATAGTTGTAATCCTTTTTTAAAATATAATTTTCGAACGCAGAAAGTGTGTTTATTTCACGGYTGGGTCAGCCCAAGCAATGTATGTAAAAACAATGCTATATTTAGCTTTTATGTTGATAAATATAGAGCACTAACATGTGTCTAAACGTTTTCTTTTTCCCTTGGGAATGAAGGAGGGGGTGGGGGGAATCCCAACTTCTCTGGCCCTGAAATTCAAGGAGAAATTCCACTTCAAAGTGTCTGGGTGGATTGAGGGGGGAATCACAGCACAGGAGTCTCTCTTGCAATGGCTCATCACGSCGTTGGATGCAGTTGAAGGAAAACTTTACACGAACAAAGTCTCGCCCAGCAAATCAAACTGGCTCAGTGCAAGGAGCAGCTTTGAAGGGACCACCTACCACAAACATTATTCCAAAAGCCGGAATTCTTACCACGAGCATCCAAGGGAGTAAATGATAAACAGATGAGGCAGCCAGCAGAAATTTCACAGAGTTGTAACTTTAACTTTCTGCATGTGTTGAAGAAATAAGTCCTTTAAAAGAGCAGCGGAGCTGTTTATTATTAACATTATTTTATGTTTATTCACAGCACCCAGTGCTGTCCTGACCCACTGGATGTTCCCCTTTCCAACTTCCTTTACTCAAATATAATTTTGTTTTTGCTGGTAAGTGCCTAAATTACAGCCAGCAGACTGCCTGTTTGATTTTCTCATCTTCTATCCTCTATACAGCAAATTTCCAGGTGATTTTTGCTCTGGGAATAAAAAAATTGCAGCAGCTGCCATGGGAATTTGGACATTTAATAGCCCTGGATTCGTTTCTTTTTCCTGCCTTTCTCAAAGTGGTCCATAATTTTCTGATTCCTCCAGTTTTAGAAATTGGTGACAAATTTATAAATGAGTTCAGCAGCTCAACAGTTGAAGGAGACTGAAGAGCAGAACTCAGCTCATCCCCACGATCTGTTTGGGGTCAGATCGAAGCAGGAATCCAGAGCGTGACTTTGGAAATGCCAACGAGCTTCACATCCATCACTTCATCACATCAGGAGCCACGAACAGAGGATTTTTATGGTAAGAATAAAAAAAACTCTAAAAACACGAACCCAAACGTATTTTCCTGGTTGTTGGGTCTCAGGAAAAAAATCTGGAATGGTCAGGAAAGAAAAAAAAAGACACCACCTAAATATGAGGGCAGTGTACATCTCAGGCCACATCAAATAAAAAAAGGCTAATAAATAAAGAAGTGGGCATCTTGTGGAGAATGAGGTTTCAGTGCTTGTGGTGGGACATTTAAGCTCTTATCCRTAAATATTGGGAGCTTGGGACTGATCTAGGAGTTTAACATCTTCTTTGGGAATTTAATTTGAATTTCTGACAGCAGATCCTGKATTTTTCTGTACCTGAGGCACCATCCCCCTTTCACAGTATTAGTACATCTGTGTTTTGAGCTGGGAATTTGATCAAATCCATGGGGTTCCTTGTCCAGGGACACTGAGGGTGCCTGTGACCCCCTCTCCTCCTCTAGAATCTTCTTTAAAAAGCCCTTCTCCCCTGTCTCTAATCTGGAATGTATGAACACCACAAATCCATGGGCATGACCAGATACCCTAAACCCCATCTTAGAATGGCTTCCCCTCCATGTATCCCAAACCAAAATGAGCTTGGATATTGTCTCTGGAAAGAAAATGAATTGTGCCAGGATGGAAGTGCAGYATGGAAGAAATTTGGGGAGGAATAAAAAGGCAAAAAGCCTAAATCCAGAAAATTTCATGGCTGGAACCCCAACCATTGTYGCCCAGAGAAGATGYGGYTGCCCCTGGATCCCTGGAAGTGTCCAAGCCAGGTTGGAAAGGGCCTGGAGCGTTCTGGGACAATGGGAGGTATCCTTGCCCAGGGCAGGGGTTGGAATGGGATTTGTGGTCCCTTCCCACCCAAACCATTCCATGAATCTGGGATTCACTCTGGGAAGCCCAGATCTCCTCCTAAAACCTCCAGCCTCATCTTGCAAAGCACGAGGAGTCAACACCAGGTGAGTTTTTGGGATCTTCCCTGACCSATCCAGGCAGGACTGAATTGGTGATAGCATTTTGTGGGGGTGGCCAAGTCTTTCCCCACTGGGATCCCCAATAACAA
>NW_026623559.1:817059-818468 GCF_030028575.1 Malurus melanocephalus
AAAAAAAAAAAAAAAAAAAGGTGATCTGGGACTCATGGAGTCAGTCAGGTTGGAAAAGACCTCCAAGATCATCAGTCCAAGCTTTGACCAATCACCCCCACAACCCACTAAACCATGAAGGGCCACATCTACTAATTTTTGGAACATTTCCAAGGATAATGAATCCACCCCTTCCCTGGGCAGCCCAGTTCCATTGTTTAACCTCTCTTTCCATGGAGAAATTTTTCCTGAATGCTGGTCAGTGACACAGGGATGGATGAGTGGAAGGAGTGACCATTTCTTTCCTAAAATTCCAAGAGATGGAGAGAAACCAACAAGCCCAGACATGCAACCCTTGGCAAAGCCAGCATTTCCCATGGGAGGTTCCCAAGGTGTTGGCCCCACTCCTTGATAATGCCTTGGTCTCACCTTTAGGGACTCAAAGCATTCCTGGGCTACTCATCAAGGAGGATTTAATGCAATCATCATTTCACTTTCATGCTTTCCTTCAGTTTTCCACTTGAAAAGCAGGAGAAACCCTACTTCACACACACACACACACACACACACACACACAAAACGACTTTTCATTTTGGGACAGGATTTTTTTTTTCATTTAATTGTGATGGAACATCTGATGCAGTAAAATGAAGAGACAGCAGGTCTGCGAGTAAAATCTACAGGTCCTGCGTTAAAAAAAAGGTTTTCTTTGAAATAAATAAATAATATTTATAAATAAATAATAGAAATAAATAAATAAATAAATAAATAAATAAATAAATAAATAAATAAATAATATTAATAAATAAATAATATTAATAAATAAATAATATTAATAAATAAATAATATTAATAAACATTAAGGGGGAATGGGTTCAGACTGACAGAGGGGAAATTCAGATGAGAATTTGGGAAGGAATTGTTCCCTGGGAGGGTGGGCAGGCCCTGGCACAGAGTGCCCAGAGAAGCTGTGGCTGCCCCTGGATCCCTGGCAGTGCCCAAGGCCAGGCTGGACATTGGGGCTGGGAGCAGCCTGGGACAGTGGGAGGTGTCCCTGTCCATGGCAGGGGTGGCACTGGATGGGCTTTAAGGTCCCTTCCAATCCAAACCATTCCATGATTTGTGAATCAAACAGGGCCTTGAATTCCTGACAATCCTCCTTCTCTTCACCCAGGGGTGCGAGCTGTGCTTCCCAGGAGGATTGTCTGTCCCCTTCTTCTCACAGTGACTGCACTCCTGCTCAGATTGGGAGCAGTCCATGGCTGAATCCAAGCACAGCTCCAAACCCTTCCCTTTTCTCTCTAGCAGCCACAGGGCAAACAGCTTTCAGTGCTCAAACACAGCTCTGAACCCCATCGCTGCCACTGTGGGAGAGCCCYGGGCAAGTGGACATGGCTGGCAAGGAGTCAGGTAATTGCAGGAGTCAATTC
>NW_026623559.1:819923-841650 GCF_030028575.1 Malurus melanocephalus
TTCCGGGTTTTTGGGTTTTTTTTTTTTTTTTTTTTTTTTTTTTTTTTTGCTAAATAGACATGGGTGGGCGGTAGAGGTCAGGTCGAGACTGCTCTGTGTCTCTTGCTGGCCCTCTCTCCCATCAGGACACATCCTTTTTACCCCCAAACCAGGCCTGGAATGTGTCCATCCAGCACAAAATGCATTTCCTCTGCTCTTTTCTTATCCTTTGCTGTCACCTCTGATATTTTCTTCATCCTCCTCTACGTGCAGAGCAGCGACAGGGGATTTTGGTGGTGCTGGAGCAAATGGAAGGTGACAGGAGATAAAAAATCTGGAGAAGGTGCTGCGAGCCGCAGCCTTCACTCTTCACAGGGCAGTTTTGGGGGTTTTGGGGATAATCTTAGGAATCTAAGAGGGGATTCAAAGGGCACCAACAAAGCCATGATGGAGTTTCTGGGAAGCTTCCAGCAAAGGGAGGGAGAGAAAGTGGTTATTTGTCAGGAGTTTTCAATGTCTGGGCTCCAAAGAGTCGGGGACTGGTGGGACTGGGGTGGGACAGCCTCAGCATCCTGAAAATACAGAATTTTTGAWTTGTGCTTGATGGGTCAGAAGGGTGGACGGAAAAAGCAGTGCTAGGAACTAAATTTCATCAAAAACAGAGGAAAAGGACTTTTCCAACCACTTTTTCAGTGGTCGGTTGGTTTGCTCTGCCTGGAGGAGACTGCGGAGAGACCTCATTGGGATCTTCATCCTCTCTGCTCCCTGAGACAGGACCCAGGGAATGCTGGAGCTGCACCAGGGCAGGGTTTAGGGTGGGCATCAGGGAAGGTCCTTCTGTCCCCAGAGGGTGCTGGCACTGCCCAGGCTCCCCAGGGAATGGTCCCCGAGGCTGCCAGAGCTCCAGGAGTGTTGGGACAGCGCTGCCAGGGATGCACAGGGGGGATTGTTGGGGGTCTGGGCAGGGCTGGGGTGGCACTGGGTGATCCCTGTGGGTCCCTTTCATGGTGCTGTGATCATTCGAGGGTCCAGAGCAGCCATCAGGGCACAGCAGGAACATCAGGCTCCCCATGGAAATGTGCTGGGATCCGGATGGAGAGGAGCAGATTCTGAACATGAAGCTGAGCCTGGAGGAGGGAGAGCTCAAGAGCTCCGCGGTTGCGACAGAAGCTCTGGCTCTGACTGAGCCCTGCCCCAGTCATCCCAATAAAGATAAGGAGGGGGATAAGGAGGMCAAATCGTGCCTTAAAAAGCTCTGTCTGTGCCACCACTGCTCACAGTGACCTCATCGGCTTCTTTCCCTCTGATAACCCRAGGAAGAAAACAAAAACAGAGGCTCAGCAGGATCCAGTGCTCTCCTCGTGCTTGGCAAAGTCTGATATTTCGTATTCGTGTCTGTTTTATTGAATATGGGCAACAGCTCACAGGCACACCAAGCCACACTAGGAAGAAAATAGTGGGGTTTTTATTTTTCTCCAGCAATTTTGCTGACTTTCCCAGAAGGGATTTGAGTTTGTGTCAGTGAGAAGACATAAATTTTATTTTAAAAATTCCCACCCTGATTTCTCCTTTCTCAGCACATCTGCTGTGCTAAAGTCAGTACTAAACCAAACTTAGACCTCGTCCTAAAATACAGGCCTGGAAAGATCCACCTCAGAGCTTCTCCTAAATGGAAGAACATGTGTTCCTTACCTTTTTTCACAAGATGAAATGTGAAATCCTTAGTGTTGATTTGAAAGTGGTTAAAACTGTATTGACAAGGAGGAAATTAAAACGGAAACAYGTGCAAAAGTCATGGTCTGGGGCTCAACAGGATTTAAGGGACAAGCGAACAAAAATGAGGTTGAGGTACACAAGCACTCCTGGAAAATACATTTATCTTTTCAAAGCAGATGTGGGCTGTAGTCTTCCCATTGTAATGACAGTGAAGGTTCTGGATTGGGCTGTAAAAGGTGTTCAGGTCCAAGTGTTCAGCTTTGAAAGGCTCTTGCTCTGCTGATTTTTTTATTTACTTACATGCACAACCTAAGGGAGCCAGATCTAAGGAAGGATTGAGATGCCCAGGTAAGAAGGGGCTGGTTTTCTGTCATTTGTGACACGAGAAGCTGAAAACCAACATCAGGAGCTCATYGCACCTCCAGGGCTGTCCAAAGCCTCCCAGGAGCTGGGGAATGCTGGGGGATGCTGGGGGATGCCGGCACCAAGGATGTCACCACCCCCAGGCCACGTAAGCAGCACTCTGTGCACCATCAGGAGCTTCACAGGGCAGAGCTTGGCCTTTTCCCAAGGCCAGGAAGTTCAGAAGTGCAGAGATGTGATCTGTAGGCAGCAAAAATGGGGAAAAAAAAATCCAGCTGATACCTGGGGTTGGTCAACAGCCCAAAATGTGGTGCCAGGTGGCTCCAGGGCTTGGGGTGGTCATCCCTCCTTTGCTACCTCTTGAATCACAAACAGCAACCTTCAGGGTAGTGCCTGGCTGCATATTCCACATGGAAATCCATTTTTAAGGAGCAATGAAACCTGGGAGAACAAGACAGGGAACTGATAAAGTTCAGCACAACTCGGTGCTCTTGGGGCATTTTAAAGTAAGGCTGCGGTACCATGGGGACTCAAAAACCTGACAGGACACAAATAAACCTGTGGAGGTGCCAAAAGGATATTTTGCTGGATAGGAATCCTACCTCCCTGGGAGGGTGGATTCCAGAGAAGCTTCAGGGTGCCCAGAGAAGCTGTGGCTGCCCCTGGATCCCTGGCAGTGCCCAAGGCCAGGCTGGACATTGGGGCTGGGAGCAGCCTGGGACAGTGGGAGGTGTCCCTGTCATGGCAGGGATGGCACTGGATGGGCTTTGAGGTCCCTTCCAGCCCAAACCCTTCCATGATAGTTCCTTGCTTTCGTTTGTCAAAACCACCCCCAAAAAACCAAAACCCAAACCAACCCTGATGGATTTTTAAAGGGATCCAAATGGGCCAGTTGGATCTTCTTCCAGTCCAATGCTCTGGCCAATAATGAAATGGTGTTTTATAAAGACATGATCCCTAAACCAAAATTAGTATCAGAGGAAATTTCAAGTGCATGGGACTTGAGCTGCAGAAAGGGATTTCCCTTCTTGCTGATCACTCTGGCTGATGCTGGTTTCAAAACACAACCAAGGAATTGCTAAATGGGTCTTTCCATGAACCCACCCCACCTCTCCATGCCAGTGTCTCATYCGGGTCTGGTGGTCAGTGACATGGAGCTGGTGATGTCCCCAGCTCCCGAGTGCCTGGGGCAGCAGGAAATCCTACAACAGGGCATAAACACTAAAAATATTACTATAAATAAAGTAATAATGTGGGTACAAGGCTTCATTTTGGCATTCCTGCTGCTCCCTGGTGGGTCAGACAGGCCAGCTCCCACCAATGAGTGCTGCTGGCTTTTTCTGATGGAATTCATATTTGCTTGGGAAAAGGATCCACCTCTGGAATGGCATTCCTGGGAGGAAAGGAGATCACTGGCACAGGCACAGGTTTCACAGTGGCCTGTGTCCCCATGTGTCTCTCCCAGGAGGAGCTGGAAGATCTCCCCAACACAGGAGGGGACAAAATACATCAAAATTGCTTAAAAATGTGCCTTGCCTTGGCAGGGGGAAGCTGAGCAGTCTCGTGTGAATGAACTTTCCCTAAAATCCCATAAATGCTCTGGGACAATGCTGGGTTTGGGCAGGAGCTGTGCCCAGGAGTGGAGGTGTTGGTCCCACCCAGCCTGGGACAGAGAGGCCGGGCTCATTGGGATCACTAAAATCAGGCTGGAAAAGCCCTYCCAGCCCATGGAATCCCAGCTGTGCCCATCCCCACCTTGTCCCCASAGCTCTGAGTGCCACCTCCAGCCCTTCCTKGRACACCTCCAGGGATGGGCACTCCAAACCACCTCCCTTCCACTGCCTGACCATCCTTCCCAGGAAGGAATTCCCCCTGAGCAAAAACAACACCCCAGAACCTTGACAGGCTTAAAAGCCTTCCAAAGCTGTTTCCTGCAGAAGGGATCCATGGTTGAGGCTGAAAACTCCAAATTCCATGAGCTCCAGTGGTCCCTGTGGACGGGARTGGAATCAGACCCCTGTCAGAACCATCTCCTCAGCCCCGAGTGCAYCCCTGGGCTGTGCTGGGTAAGGAGGGCTCCAAATAGAGCCGAGATCTGGGCTCCTGTGGCCATCTCTCCTCCCCTGCAGAGCCAGGGCCACAGCCAGCRGGAGCTGCATTCCTGGGATGACCCTTTGTGGGCTGGAACCCCGAAAGGCTCAGCCCCAAAGCCCCAGAGCAAACGTGAGAGCTCTGGGATGACAAAGCCACCGAGAGAGGGGGAAATCAGCTCTTTCTTGGGGAAGGTGGGGGACTTGGGACCACCCCAAACCTGCAGAGACCTCCTTACACAGCTTGGGGCYACCCCAAACCCACAGGGACCTSCTYACACAGCTTGSGGCCACCCCAAACCCACAGGGACCTGCTCACACAGCTTGGGGCCACCCCAAACCCACAGGGACCTCCTTACACAGCTTGCGGCCACCCCAAACCCGCAGGGACCTGCTCACACAGCTTGGGGCCACCCCAGACTTTGAAACCATCCTCTTCAATGGAGAGATGCTAAAAAAAATTAACCTAAAATCATTCTGGTTTGGATTTATCATCCCTCGTGTGAATCCAGTTAGAAATAGAAGCGTGAAGTCCAGGAATTTCAGGATTACCCAGCTTCTCCCCAATGGGAAGTTGCCATTTTCAAGGGCCACCAGGACTGGTTGTAAAGTTACATCCCCAATAAATTAATGGAAAATAGAGAATTGAAATAAGATCAATGCTCTAGAGAAATACTTTGATTTGATGAAAAAAATAAATATAAAAAAATAGAAGCAAATAAAAAAAATAGCAGGAAAACCAATGTTAGAATGTGTCCTTCAAYACTTTGGCCATATAAAGTCCATAACTTGGGATAGAAAAAAAAAAACCTTAAAAATCATCTAAATCTTTATTAACTGATGGTGACATGGGTGTATTTTTATTCCAATTACAAAACCCCCAGAAATATTGAATCAGGCACAACATAATCAGGGATTTCATTGTTTTATTTAAATTTTTTTATCAAAGCATATCCACCTGAAGACAAGGCTTGACAACCCGACCTGAGAGATCACTTTATTCCACCCCCTGCCATGGGCAGGGACACTTCCCACCGGAAAAATCCCTTATTCCTCTCAAAATCAGCATCCTGAAGCAATTATGTGTTTCTGAGGAGGGTTTAGTGAGAAATTAGAAATAAATACGGACCAAAACTTCCCTGTGGATCTGACAGCAGCCCTGGATCTCCTTCCCAACAAAGCCTTAAGGAGCCAATATCCAAGAAAAATKAAATTAATAATGAAATAAATCCTCCCCCTGCTCCAGACAGTTCCTGAATGATCCTGCCCAGTGCCCATGACCAGCACTTGGAGATTTCCTGGCCAATAACCACACCCCAGTCTCCCTCTTCTTACAAATTCTCCTGGCCTCGAGTGACTCCAGCCAGAATTTTGATTTGTGGCCCAACCTCAGGAGCGCTGGGTTTGTTCTAAGCTGGACATTCTAGCTTTTCCTTGCCTTGGAAGGAATAAAAACAACCCCTCAGTCACGTCCCGAGCGTTGTTTRCAGCATTCCAGACCTTTCCTGCCCTCCCTCTGACACCTGGGAGCTGCCAAACTTTTCCTGGGAACATGCTCCCCCCTCCCCACCCTGTGTTTTCCACGGTTCCGTGCTTCTGGAGTTACAATATTTTCTAAGTTGCCTACCGGRATTTTGATTGGATTGGATKTTTTTWRRRGKTTTWTYCAACCTTAATGACTCTGTGAATTTTTTTTCCCTCCAGATTTATTTATCCTGACTTTGTGTCCCTTACACATTTAACATCTAAACGGAAAATCAAAGAAAAATGTGATTAAAGCTGCCCAGCCTGAACCCCAGCGCCCATCTTTGTAGGATTTTTCATCCCGTCCTTCCACCACAAGCAGCAACCCTATGTTCCCATGTCTTGCTCCCAATTATGCCCAAAAAAAGGGAAGAAACTTTTGAGGTTTCACAGCATCTTCACCCCTTTGCTGTGACCACTCCTCGTGGAATCCTTTCACTTCCAAATCCTTTAACCTTTAACCAATCCTTTAATCCTCCTGGACCCAAAACCCACGTGGACTCTTTGCCCACCCCACAATATCGATTCCCCTACAGCCGCTGCTCTTCCCTCATCCACACCTGGGATTTGGGGGAAAGAAAAACCTCTGCCGGAGCTCAACACACCCTTGCAGCCGAGCCGAGCGTTTCATCAGGCCGTTCCCATTTAAATGCTGATGGTCTTAATTGTGCCTAAAATCACCTGCTAATGGGTCCGCTCCCTCCGCGGGAGCGGGATTAGGAGCTCTACCCAGAAGTGCCCTCCTTAAGCATCCCCGTTATCCTCACCCTCTCTTAAGGTGTTAATTAGGGACACAAGCCAGGCACTGAGGGAGGGGAAAACAAAGCTACTGGAGAGCGAGGGATGAAAAAAGGGAATAAACATCSCTTTGGATTAGCAGGGATGCGGGGGATCCCGCGAGGAGCGGGACCACCTGGATGCTCCGCTTCCCACCGCGAGCGAGATCAAGGAAAGGCTCGGGACAAAGAGCGGCTCCAGCAGGTGGGGGAACTCCCCTCCCCCCCAAAAAAGGCCGCCCCAAATAAACAGAGAGACAAACTCCAAAACCGCCCCAGAGTTTTGCGTGTTGAGTTACAGCCACGGAGGATTTCACCTGCTCCCTCTCTTTCATCTTCCCGAGCCGCAAGGGGCGGATTCTGTTCTGTCAGGAGAGGTGAGAGTAAAAAAAAAACAAAAACCAGGAATTTTTCCCTTTTAATGCCTGTGGGTGGATTTAAGGGKTTTTGCAACCCTTTCTTGCGCCGTGGGAGGTTTTGTTCCTCACCAGACCATTTTTAGGGACGTTCGGTTTTAAGCGCGGCGTGAAGATCAGTGGAAGCGAGGAGAGTGCGAGCATCTGCCTTAAACAATTATTTAAAAATAAAAGGGGTATTTTTTGTGCAACAGCCTGGGGTGACAGTGGTTTCTAGGAAGAACTTAGGAAGAAAAATGAGACAAAATTAGGATTTGCTTCCCTGAAAACTCATTTAACCCCAAATGGCAGCAAAAAGTGTGCTGTGTCCCATCCTCCCCCATCAGAAGATAAAKTCCTTTATGCCAATACTGTCYCCCRGRTGGCTTTGTRATGATCCATCTCCTTGGAATCTGCRTCCACAGCGCAGGRAAATCATCTCAGGAAGCCCGTGGAATGATTTAATTTTCCCTTCAAACCATTCCAGGGGTTTATCCAGCCCCTGGAATCCTAGAGCTGGTGATCCGGGATGCTGCTTTAGTATTTTTAGCTGAGAGGGGCAGAACAGGAGATCCACACCTGGACACACCAACTCCGTCCTGACTCCACGCATTTCGGTTTTCCCCAAGTTTTAAATTTTCTATTTCCCACCAGCCTTTTTTTGTTGTTGTTCCTGGGTTGGGTTTGAGCTTGCAGAGAATGAATTTAGGTGTTTCTGCTAAAGAGAATCTGTGGATGTGGAGCAGGATCCATGAGGGACCGTGGTGATGCCGCCTGTTCATTCCTCAGGGAATCCCCCAGCTCCCACCCAGCTCCCAAGTGCCTTTCCCTGGGAAAAAGTGACACGAGCAGCCTTTGCCTCTCTGTGACCCCATTTCCAGGGCTCAGAGGCTGTTTATCGCCATTCCTGAGCTGCTAAAGGAGTGTTTTACCTTCCCAGGAGGATGCAGACCTAAGGTGGGTCCAGGTTCTGGGGCAGAGCCAAGGGAAGCCTGAAAATCCCTCCCTTCGAGAGCAGCTTTTATCAAACCTTAACTGACATGACATCATTTCTTTTTTCCCGAAGGGATGTTGCTAAACCAAATTTCTTGGTGCTTTACCTAAAGAACAAACCCTGAAAGCCCAAAAGGAGCAGAAATAGGAAGAGATCCTGACTGCAGGTCAGGTGGTAATGATGGAGAGGAGGCAATGAAACCCAATGGAACAACTTTTTTTTTGGAATCTGTGCATGAAATTAATTATTCTGGAGATGTCTGTGGTAGCATCCATCCCTGGACCAYCGGACACAGATGCAAGCAGTGCTTCAGACTTCCCTCAGGGCTGACCTGAGCTCCTCTTGCCTCAGAATGGTTGTTAAAAATGGTCTCTTTTCCTTTTCCAGGCTGGGMAAGTGAAGMATGTCAAGGYATGAGAAGCATTTTTGATTAAAACAAGGACAGGTCAATCTGAACAGTACAAAAGAGGATGGAGAATGATGACAAGAAATGACATGCACCACAAGTGTATTTTCCCCTGCCTGCAGAGGTGTCAAAGCCGTTTCTCTAACTCTCTGGACAAAAAGCCTCAAACCTAACGACAATGTTTTAAATGTCCTGGAGATAAAATGTGACACTGTTCATGACAGATCTGAACCCACCTAAACAGCTCCTGATGCTTTTCTCAGCCAGGGACCTTCATTTGTCCCAGTGCCATTGACCCTTACTGGGCATAACATTAWTAGGATAATAAAATACTCTTTTGGAAAAGAAAGCATGGCTTTTAAAAGTACTTTAAASCCGGGATTTTTAATCTTCACAGCCTTGTGTGATGATTTGAGCACTGCATTTCAGCCTCTGAGTCAGGAACTCTTTCAGGGGCTGCTTCAACCCCCAGCTCGTGCTACACCTCCAGTAAAAGCTGCTCCAGAGAGACTTAAAGGGTGCATTTTGGTGGTTTTATCCTCWGGTTTGGGGCAGCTTTGGCYGTTCTCAGGCAGTCCCTGAGCTGGRAGGGAGCTGAGAGYGATCCCTTGAACRTTYTCCTTCCCCTGGGGCTATTCTCCCTCCTACACATYTTCTCTGCCTGTGGAGTGTGTTCAGCACCACCTGGCACTCCCAGGCTCCTGGCAGAGCTGCAGTGGGGCTGGTATTCCACAATCCCATGCTTTCAAGGGAATGAAATGCCCTGAAGAGGCATCGACAAGCCTAAAAGCCCCAAACACACTAGAGCAGGCAGCGCTTAAGAGCTGTGGGGTGCTCCTCTACATGGTGCCCTCGGAGCCCCCCCGGGATAAGCTGGGTTTGAGCTGGGGTGCAAAGCCCTTTTGGGGTGTACAGGAGGACTCCAGACCCCTTTCCCAGGCTGCAGGGAGGCTGAGGGCAGCCTACCAGGGCCAGCACTGTACCCGCAGCCCAGCAGCCCCACACTCCCTACTCCCCACTCACAACCACCTGAGAYAGGGGGGTACCTAAAGGGGTGGGGAAAAATGTGTGCTTGCAGCATTCCCTCCCTCCAAGCCATCCCAAAAGGGTGAAAAACCACAGGAGCAAGCTGCAAAGTGAAGGGAAAAAATGAATCTTTATTGTGCATGGAGCAAAGATGGAGTGGTCGAGGTCGGCAGCACCCGTGGTTGGTCCAGCACAGCCCCCGCAGTGACCCCTCACTCCCTCCTCCCTCCCAAAAACCACGGAGAGGGTGTTCTCCGGCCAGGTGCCCTTCCCAGAGCCCCAGCCACGCTGCCCATCCTCAGTTTGATGGCCAGAGAGCATCAGCGGCTACCACGGAATTCCTAAAAAGTGGCCGGATAAAGAGTGCCACCCCCCGCCTTTCCCACGGGGATGAGCCCCCCGTCCCCATCTCTCCTTCCCCGCCAGGTCCATCCTCCCTCCCGCAGCAAAGGAGGGATCCCGGCAGCCGCACGGGCAGCTCGGGGTGGATTGAAAGAAGAGTTCATGCGGTGGCGCCCCTTCGAGCCAGAAYGAAAAACCCAGTGTGTACAAAGTCACAGTCACGGCTTGAAGGGCGTCAGGCAGCGCCCTCGGACAAACGCAAAACAACAACTCATTAAAARTCACGAAAAAGTCATTCGTCGTAATTTAAAAAGTCCCGGCTTTATGTACAGCTAAGTGCCAGCTCGAGTATTCACAACACAGTAACGTACTGCAAGAAGTCGCTTCGAAGTAGTTCCCTTGAGAAACAGCCTTCGCTCCGGCGGGGCCGGAGCCTGTGGAGCCGGGCTCAGTGCCGCTGGCAGGTGTGCAGGCGGGACGGGTCTGCGGGGCCGTGCTCCCGCTGCGGCCGGCACGACAGCCCCTCGGCGCAGTGGCAGCGCTGGAAGATCTCCAGGCCGTGGGTGCCTTTCCGCCGGTGCCGGGTACACACCTGCCCCTCCCGCAGCACGGGCTTGCAGATCTTGGACCAGAAGTGGCGGGCGCAGCACAGCCCGGCAGCGCAGTCGGACGAGCGCAGGCAGAAATCGCCCTCCTCGCCTGCGTGGGGACAGCGGGGGGATGCTCAGAGCGGGGTGACCCCACCGAGGACGATCGCAGGGGATAATGGGGCAGAAAGGGCAGCCCGGGCTGATCAATACCCCCGTGGGCATCCCAAAGCACACCCACGGGCAGGCTGGGCATCCTGGATTTATTTTATGGAGTCGGTGGGACATCCCGGCCCGACCCCGTGSGAGATGGTGGAGCAGAAAGGGCGTCCTGGACTGATCCTATATGCAGGACAGCAGGGAAGGGCGGACACCCGGGACTGATCCTACAGTGGGCACTGAGACAGGGTGGGCATCCCGAATGATCCCACGAGGGACAGAGGGACAAGACGGGAGGACAGGCTGGATTGATCCTAAGGGGGACAGAGGTGCGGGTCGGGCATCTTGGACTGATCCCGGGGGACAGCAGGGCACGGGGGCAGCCTCCGGGGGGACACAGCAGCAGCGACTCCTCACCTTTGACCGTGGGGAGCCAGGCGGGAGCGGGCGTCCGTCGGGGCAGCGCCTCAGTGCCCATCTCCTCCGGCTCAGCGGCTCCGTGGGGCGGCTCCGGGGGCGTGCAGAGACCTGCGCGGGGCATGGGGCGGCTGTCAGCCACGCGTGGGACCCCGACACCCCCCAGCCCGCCGCGGCCCCACACCCGGGGTCCCCGTGGCCTCACCGTTGCTGCAGGTCATGCCCGGGCAGCACATGGCATCGCGCAGGCAGCGCTTGCGGCGGCGCCGGCAGCCGAGRCACAGCGGGGCTCCCCCGCCGCGGGCCGCTCCCCCGCAGAACTCCTCGGGACCGCAGTCCTCGTCCTCTGCGCACGGGAAAGGCTGGGGGGCACACAGGAACCGGGGTGATCAACAGGGCCGATGCTCCCAGTGTGTCCCCGCCTCTCCGTCCCCGCCGTGTTCCCCTCCAATCCCCGGCCCATCCGCTCCATCCATCTCCCGCGTGTCCCTCCCGGCCTGCAGCCCCGGGACGTCCCCCTCATCTGCGGTGTCCTCTCCATCCCCGAGGTGTCCCCATCCCCTGTGCATCTGTGTCCCCATCGCCCGGCGCGTGCCTCTCCTCCATCTCCATTCCCGGTGCGTTCCCCTCCCCGTCTGCGTTTCCCCTCCAACCCTGGCGCGTATTCCTCCCTTCCATCCCCCGGCGCCCCTTCCCCACTAATCCCGGGACGTCCCCTCCATCCATTCCTGATGTGTGTCCCTCCCTTCATCGCCGGTGTCCCCTCCATCGCCAGTGTCCCCCCACCACCATTTCCGGGGTGCGTGTATCCTCATGCCCGGCGTCCCACCTCTCATCTCAAGTGTGTCACCCCAAGTCCATCCCGGTGTCCCCCCAGTCCATCCCGGTGTGTTCCCCCAGTCCATCCCTGTGTGTCCCTTCTCCATCCCGGTGTGTCCCCCCAGTCCATCCCGGTGTGTCTCCCCAGTCCATCCCGGTGTGTTCCCAGCCCATCCCGGTGTCCCCCCAGTCCATCCCGATGTGTCCCTCCAGTCCATCCCGGTGTGTCCCCCAGTCCATCCCGGTGTTCCCCCAGTCCATCCCGGTGTGTCCCCCAGTCCATCCCGATGTGTCCCTCCAGTCCATCCCGGTGTCCCCCCAGTCCATCCCGGTGTCCCCCCAGTCCATCCCGGTGTGTCCCCAGCCCATCCTAGTGTGTCCCCCTCCAGTCCATCCCGGTGTGTCCCCCAGTCCATCCCGGTATCCCCCAGTCCATCCCGATGTGTCCCCCAGCCCATCCCTGCCGTGTCCCGCCGCTCCACCCCCGCTCCATCTCTGCTCTCTCCTACCTGCCGGGTGGCGGCCGGCGGGGCCTTGTTGCTGCCGTCGAAGGGGGGTGCGGGGGCGGCGCTGGCTTCGGCCGCCCCCCCGGGGGGGGCTCCCTTGATGGCGTTGGAGCTGAGGACACCTCCGGGAGCCGCCGCCCGCCCCGCCGGGGCCGCGCAGCTCAGCGCCGCCAGCAGCGCCACCAACCCCCGCATCCTGGTGCTCCCGGTGTCCCCGAGCAGTGGCACCGAGCCGCGAGCAGCGGCTCCTGCGCTCCTCCGCCGCCTTTATACCCCCGGGCTGCCTCCTGCCCGCCCCCTCGGGGCGGGGGGCCCGCCGCCTGGGATTTCAAAGCGTTCTCGGGGGGGCTGTGCCCAAGAGCCCCCAAAACCGCCCCCACCCCGCCCCGAGGGCTCCCACATTGGTCGGGCGGGGGTTTCGCAAGGGCGAGGGCAGGACCCCCAGCCCCCCCCAGCATCCTCCCCCGGCATCTCCCGCCCCGGTTCCCGGCCAGATGCTCCGCACTTCCCGACGCCGCTGTCTCCAGCCGGGCGCGCCCGACGGAGGGGACCGAGAAGAGGGAAGAGGAAGGGGAGGGGGGAACTCCCTCTTCTGCAACCCCCCATAGTGGGTGGGAGCCGCGGTGGGTGCAGAGAGACCCCCCCCTCCTCCCCCGATGTCAGAGTCGGTCCTTTGGTCTCCTCTAAGTCTCTCCCCCGCCGCCTCCCCCGCGTCCTTCCTGGCGCCAGCGCAGCCTCGCAGGAAGGGAGAGGGGCTGCTGCGCACCCCGCTCGCCGGGCCGAGTGCGGGACACGGGGGGACACACGGCGGGACTCTCGGGGTCCTCCCCCTGGTCCCCTGACCCCAGGCGGGGCGGGGGAGCAGTGTCGCTGGGGGCAGCTCGAGTCCCTTTGATGCGGGGAGATCAAAGGCGTCGCCCCCCATTCCTGTCCCATCCCATTGCCCCCCCCCCCCCCCCCCCCCCGGGGACAGCGCGGCCCCCGATCGCCCCCTGGCGCCTGCGCCGCGCCATCGCTCCCCATTCCCCCGCCCCTGCCCCCTAATTAACCCTCGTCAATTAACCCCGTTGATTAACCCGGCTTTTCCCGGCGGTGGTCTCCCGTGTTCCCGTTTATTTCTTTGCTCAGCTTGGTTTGGATGAGGATACGAAGAGCCGGAGCAGCGCCCCAGCGCACCCCAAAGCCCCGGGGTGAGGGGGTGGGGGATTCCGGACCACGAAATTGCTGCAATTAATGCTCCCCTCGTCGCCGTACCGCTGTCCCGGTGCTCGCYATCGGCTATTCCAGCCCGGGATGGCTCAAGCCGAGCTAATAATTGCCTGGGAAGGTTTCGGGAGCACGGCGGGCAGGTGCTGTCAGAAGCGGCTGAGTCACGACTGGGCGACATCCCCGGTACGGCCCGACCATCCCTCCCGCCTTCCCTATTTTTAGCCTGGAATAAGCGGCACGCCTCGCCCCGAAATCCCGGTGCTCCCCCGGCAGTTTCAGGTGAGGGCCACGTCACCCTGGGGTTTTTATTGCCTTATTAACTTTGACCTGCGATTGCTGCTTCCCACAAAGTGATCGGTGACGATTCCCAGCCCCTCCTTGCGCTGTTACCTAATTTATTTCCCTTCTGGGAGGATGCTTGGTTGCTCCTTTTCCCTAGCTTTCGCTCACCTCTGTGTCACTATCGAATCATGAACGGTTTGGGTCGGAAGGGACCTTAAAGCTSATCCCATTCCCCCATGGCAGGGACACCTCCCACTGTCCCAGGCTGCTCCCAGCCCCAATGTCCAGCCTGGCCTTGGGCACTGCCAGGGATCCAGGGGCAGCCACAGCTTCTCTGGGAGCAGAATCCCCATCACCCCAGATTTCACCACTATACAGAAGATCTCTCCCAAACTCAGCTCCTGCTCTGGAAGGAACTCACAGAGACCYGTTCAAAAGTAATTATTTTTATTTCAACTCTATAAAGTATACAACAGGCACTCGGCAATTACAGCTGCGGGGGGAGTACAGAGCGAAACAAAAGCCGTAGAAGTTTTATGAAAAAAAACCCCAAGTTCCTCAGTCRACATCCAAAGAGTGCAAGCGGCCGATGGCCGGGGGTTGCGGACATCTGCCCCACAAACAAAACCTCTGCTGTGGAAGGAGAGAAAACCAGAGTAAAACCAGAAAACAAAGGGCTGGGGTAAAACCAGTGTAAAACGGGACTCGGAGGGGAAAGGCAACTCCAACGGGAATTTCCCCTTTTTCTGAGTGAGCCCTAAAAGMATCCAAGTCTCAGTGTTGGGGCTGGGGAGCCACGAGAAGCTCCCAGGGCTCATCCCCACGGGTGCAGGGAATGGAGGAGGGAAAAGCACAGATCCTGTTTTGGTGAGTGGTGCAGATGAGCCTCGTCTTTGCAGGGGGGTTTAGGTCAGGAAAATGCTGCTGGGGTGGATTTTTCCCAGGTGGGAGATTCCCAAGGGGGGCTGTGTGGGACAGCATGGATGGGTGGGACCTGCAGAGCTTAGCAAAACAGGAATACCTGTCTACGGACTGCTAGGATGTCAGAGATTAATTTGACCCGCACATCACATTTATACATTTCACAGAAATGACTCTGTATCTCATTAACAGATACACAGCTCTGGTACAGTGAACAGTAATCAGAGAACGATGTCATCATTTCTGGAATTCATCGAGATCAGATAATAAAGGCTTAGAAATCAGTAGCAGAAAGAACTGTAAAACGCAGCAAGCTAAGAAAGGACAACAATTTGAGGTGTGTTTGTCTTTGTCATGCAGCATAACACCAAATTTGTCTTTTTTGTTTTTTTTTTTTCAATAAGATGCCATGGATTTAAGGCACTTGCAACAATGCCAGATAGCCAGTGACGTTCTAGAACTATGGGACAGATGAGTGAACAGGACAGCTGACAGAAGGCTTTATCATACTGACAGATATGACATTAATTCAAGTCTACCTTGACCTAAAAACATTACATTACAAATAAGGAAATAAAGGAATAATGCCATGGAACTGGAAAAGAACGGAAAGTTCTGTGTGACCCACAAAATATCGACACAGAAATACCTATTTACAGCAATATCTGCTTGTGGTCCTGTTGTTGAAGAAGAGTTTGCTGTGGGCAGTGCAGCTCCAGGAGAAGCTACGATACAAATCCAAGCCCCATCTGGAAAGGTGGGAGCTGATTCCCCCCTTCCCTAAAAATGCCATCGTCCTGTAGCTTAAGGAAGGAGACAAAGAAATAAGGACAGGAGGTGGAAACACAGAGGGAGTCCCTTGCTGTGGATATATAGAGATATATATAAAGCAACTTAAATCTATTACTTATAACTGAAGGCTTATCATATACATATGCCAAGTGTTAATGCTCAGGAGAGGCCGTGGAAGTCAAGTGAGGTGTTTGATATCAAAATAAACTCAGATTCAGCACAGTGCACGCTGCAGGTATCGATTCCCACTCCTGGCACAAGGAAAAAAGGGACAGGAAAAAAGAAAAGTGACTCCTCAGCCCATTCCAGACCCTCCTTCCTGTCACGTTTCCAGGTCGTCCCCTAAATCCTTGTGGTGCTTTCTCCTCCGTGCCTGCCAAGTGTGTCTGGTGTCACC
This sequence comes from Malurus melanocephalus, assembly GCF_030028575.1. NCBI lineage: Eukaryota > Metazoa > Chordata > Aves > Passeriformes > Maluridae > Malurus > Malurus melanocephalus. The sequence continues at coordinate 835,624 of NW_026623559.1, forward strand.
CCCAGGGACAAACTCCTACAGAAAGCTGTCCCCATGGAGCGGAAATCCAGGGGGATGTGAGGGAAGAGTTTGGCTGTTGGGGCTGTTGAAGATGCCTGGTGAGCGTTGTAGCCCTCGTGCTCAGCCCTGGCTCTCAGTGCTGTCCATCCCTCAGAGAAGGGAGGAAAAGCTGGGAGTTACTGCCTTTTCCCCATGGTTTTGAAGGCAAATGAAGTTTCAATGGTTAAAGAACAGCAGAAGTGACCTGAAGTGACTGTGCCAGAGGTGTGGCCTCACCCTTTGGAAAACGGAGGGAATCCCAGAGCCACGGACTGGTTTCAAAGGTGGCACATGACCCAGCTCATGTCAAAGAGCAGACGTSACCCAGGCTGTCAAAATACCCTTTTAACTAAATCCTTTCATCAAGAACAAGCAGAAGAGTTGGGATTTAGCATCAGGGAAGGATTTTTTTACTGCTCAAACAGACCTTTTCCATGTAATATGTGGGAAAAGTCCCTTTCTGCAAGGCTTGAACTTTCCACTGTCAGCTCTTGGCAGCTGAGATGAAATAGGGCAGCCCAGGGCAAGGAGGTTGGAGTGAGAGGATCTTTAAGGTTCCTTCCAACCCAAATGATTCCATCATTCCACGATTCTGTGATATTTTGGGACAAGGTCTCTCAGAGAGACCAAAAGCTGAYGTTTCCTGTTGGATAATGGGATGAACTTTTAGTCCTGTGTACATGCAACAAATGGGCACCCAGGATGGGATCCCTCTGCTGCATCCCATAAACCAGAGGACGGAATTCAAGCAAAGGAAATACAGTGGACATCAGGGGAAAGTTCATCCTGGTAATATTGTTTTTCCCAGACATTTTTTACTGTGTTAAACACAGTCACAGTGGACCAGGCACACTGGACACCTTGCAGGGATACATCCAATATCCTTTTCCCAYTGAATTCCACTGACTTTCCCATGGAGCTCCTTAGCCTGGAGAGGCATCAGGATTACTGGCAATGTTCCATCAGAGCCAGAAGACTGGCCCAGRGTTTTTATTTTAAAGAGATGCTCGCGCTAACACGGAAAAGGTGCAGACGTGAAGAYATGGAACCATCAAGATGGAGAACAAAGCCTTTGCTACATATTCCTGACAGGATGGTTTGGGGACAGCTTTATTCCCTGGTGAGGGATGGACACAGCACCTCAAAAGGACATCACCGGTTTCATGTTTTTCCCTTTGGGTCTAAAAAGTTATCCTTATTTTCAGGCCTAATCCATCAAGACCAGTGGGCTGCTGGCCCGTTGTTCTGGGATTAAAGACTGAAATGGATTAAGAGATGTGAAATGGATTAATGGATGTGAAATGGATTCATTCCATGATTTTTCTGTTTCCATGCATGTATTGGTATGGAGGAAAAGGAGAACCAAGAGCCCAAGGGTGATGCTGCCAGGTGAGAGGAGTGACCCAAACCTGCCTCGACTGGAGGCATCTGGAGCAGTTGTGCTTTTGTTTGGCCAGGCTGAACCAAAACGCTTCCAAAACAAAGAGGAAAGGGAACATTCAGTCTCACTGGGAATTCTGCTAGGAAAGGACAAGGACCCATTCCCCACTGCTCTGACAGGAGCGCTCTGCCCGTGCCCCTCGCTGCCCCAYGGAGCTCGGAGGGTGGGAATAGCCCAAATCCTGCAGTGGAGTAGCTGCAGCACTTCATCAATTACTACTGATCCTACGGGAAGAGCGGCTGGAATTAAGTGCCTCTTACACTCTGCACCTCCCACTCTGATGACCAGGAGTGGGAGAAGATCTCTGGTGACACAAAAGGAGTTCTGTGCCGGCGAGAGGCTCAGTGCCAGGACCACCATGTCCCCGCTGGGTCACGTTCCAACAGAAAACGTGGAGACCACTATTGTCACTGAGCAGGAAGTCCTAATGCCACTGGAGTTACTGGAGCAGCATCAATCAAGGCATCACGGTGACCCCGAGCATGAACCCTCCCTGATTCCGGTCTTCCCGTTCCGCTGGCAGCCACGTCCCAGGAAAAGCTGTCTTCAGCAAGGCAGAAGCAGGTGAGAGAGATAACATTAAAAATCCACATCCCAGCCTGAGTTGTCGTCAGGGGGCGGCTCCTCGCTGTCCTCGGGGAAGCTGTCAAAGTTGCTTGTGTCCGTCGGGGATGCGACCTGCGGGAAGGAGAGCCACAGGAGGGAAGCATCAGGGAAGGATTTTTTTACTGCTCAAACAGACCTTTTCCATGTAATATGTGGGAAAAGTCCCTTTCTGCAAGGCTTGAACTTTCCACTGGCCGCTCTTGGCAGCTGAGATGAAATAGGGCAGCCCAGGGCAAGGAGGTTGGAGTGAGAGGATCTTCAAGGTTCCTTCCAAGCCAAATGATTCCATCATTCCACCATTCTGTGATATTTTGGGATGTTCATCCCAGGGCTGACATTCCCTCCTCATCCTACAGCTGTGGGCATCCCAGAGAACCTCCAGCGAGCCAGGGAGCTGCTGCATCCACGGCTTTTTGCTGAGGGTTTTCCCACAGCTCCCCAATCTCCCACTGGCACAAGGTCATCAGGAAAGATTCGGGAAAGCCTCCCTCCATTCATGGCTCCAGAATCCTCAGCTGAGCCCTTCTACCTTTAAATTYCCTGGCAAGCATTGCTCAGCCTCAGGATCCTTCCAGAGAAACCCATCTTCCCAGGATGAAGACCAAGCCCATTTCTTTGTTGGAAAGAATGACATGTAAAATCTATCCTAGCTCCAGAATTTTGGATTTTTCTGCTTTGTGACTGTGAGGGGAAGTTTCTTACTGTGAGGACTTGAAAAAGACAACACAATAAAAAAACCCAACCCAATACAAGAGGAAACCAGCAGGTCTCCAGCCCAAAATAATGAGAAATTCCATACTAAAAGCCTTASTCAGAGCAGGAAAACTCTTGCTGCAGTTTTCAGTCATTTCATTTGGGGAAGAGCCTGAACCAGGGGACAACTGACAGCCATTGAATCCCGGAATTCCAGACTGGTTTGGGATGGAAGGGACCTTAAATCCCATCCAGTGCCACCCCTGCCATGGCAGGGACACCTCCCACTGTCCCAGGCTGCTCCCAGCCCCAATGTCCAGCCTGGCCTTGGGCACTGCCAGGGATCCAGGGGCAGCCACAGCTTCTCTGGGCACCCTGTGCCAGGGCCTGCCCACCCTCATAGGGAAGATTTGTTTCCAGTATCGAGCTTGGATTGATCCCAGGGATTGCCCTGACCCACYTGGCCTTGTTAACCTTCCTGAGATTCCCCTTTGATGCCTGCATGCTGCTGCAAGCCTTTGGAAAAGACAGCAGCTCCAACTCCAGCTCTGAATTTAATGTGCTGCCCCCACTGCTGAACAAATCTTGGAGGAAATCAGGATTATGGAATACCAAACTCATTTTGGAAAAAATAAACCCACCCTATAAAATCTTAGGACCTTGAATTTCTTTCGGATTATCTGGATCTGTTTATTTTGTGGGTGCTGCCTCACCCTTTGTTTCCTCACCTCATCTTTGGAAGAGTCCTGAGCTTTTAAGGAGAGGTAAAATCTCAGATTCCAGCTGTGGTATCAAGGCTCAGCAGTGTCCTAGCAGCAGGTTGTAAATTGGGAACTTTCAAAAAATCCCCTGGAATAAGAGCTCTTTGATTGCCTCACTGGTAGTGCCATGTAAGAAATGAGTTGAAGAGCTGGGAAAAGGCTTTTTTCTTTGTCTGTTTGGCCCTGCTGGCTGCTTCCCAGCTAACAAGGAGAGGTGGATTGAAGGAAAAATGGATGTCAGCCTCCAGAGTTGTGTTTTCAGAGTGGCAAAAAAAGAAACTTTGCCAAAAAAGCTCATGGAGAATGAGGTGGAGCAGGACTGACAGCTCTGGGGCTGACAAAATTCACARTCCAGGGCTTTGGAGAGGATCTCAGGAGCAGGTTTGGAGGAGATGCCACTTCTAAGGGCTCAGGGAAAGGATGAGCTGGGTTGAACTGGGATTRGGGCCAGCCTGGAGCTGTCCTGGAAGAAGATTCCTCTAAAAGGGAAAGATTCTCCCATCTGCACCAGTCAGCCTTGTTGTGCAGAGTAAGAGCAGTGTTGGAAGTGCTCCTATGAAACTAAAAATCCACCAAAATTAGTTAAGAAAACATCCTGGGTGTTTTTTTACACTACATGGACATCCTGCATTCCTAAAACAGGAATTATAACTGGATGTGAAGGAACAAACCTGACTTTATTGCCTTGACTTGAAATGTGGWCCTGCTGATGAATTTAAAGGGATTAAAAAGAAGCCAAGGCCAGGTTGGATGGGGCTTGGAGCAGCCTGGGAYAGTGGAAGGTGTCCCTGCCCATGGCAGGGGGTGGAATGGATGAGCTTGAAGGTCCCTTCCAACCTAAACCATCCCAAGATTTTGGAATGAACTTAACAGAAAAAAAAAAACCCGACCAAAGCCATCTTTGATCTCTGAAACATTTCTGAGTTGTTCAGGGAGATATTTGCCAAGTCCTCTTTCTCCCACTGACTCCTGCATCCCACAGGGAAAAAGGGGGATGGGAAAGCTTTCCCTGAGGGACGGAGCAGAGCGACAGGGTGCAATTAAACACCCATTAATGGCATTCTCCCGGTGATCCCCAGGGATTAGATGGGAACAAGGAGGGGAGGCTGCAGGACAGAAGGGGCCGAAGCAATTTCTGTYCACTAATCCTGTTTGGTTTCCCTCTGCAGCCAGGCTTTGAGGGCAGAGAGCTCACAAAAACATCAAAGGAAGGGCTTTGCTCCAAAGGAAAATGAGCGGAGCTGTCCCTCAGCGCCCACTCCTGGTGAAAAAACAGGGCTTTTTCATGGATGCAGGGAAAACAGGGGCACAAAGGGCAACATAGAGGGGAAGGGTAATGAGAAAGAAAGGGAGATGGCATCCAAATCCCACTCACCTTCCCAAAGGAAATGAGGACAAAGGAGAAGGGAAGAGGACACAGTGGAGAGAAGGGGTGGAAGTGGCACAGAAATGGTGGAAGTGCCACAGAAGGGGTAGAAGTGCCACAGAAAGGGTGGAAGTGGCAGCTCTCCACTGAAAGGGGAAAAGGARATGAAGAAAAGAGTGGAGCAGGTGAGAGAGAGGAAAATGGGGAGGAGTGAGTGATCCATCTCCTGCTGTCAAGGGGATTTCTCCATGGCTGTGCCCTCCCCAAACTGCCTTCCCAGGGAARAGCCTGCCTGGAGATCAAATTTAGCTGGGAATGTGCTCCAAGTGACTTCTTCRAGCATCTCCAGAAGAAATAAGGCACTTCATTCCCATTTAATCCCAACTGCCCAAAGCTCACAGCATCCCTGAGGAACTGGCCATGGAGGAGAAAATAACAATAAAAAAAAAAAATAAAACTTACACTTGGGATTATGGGAGGTGTCAGTGTCCCTTTCCGTAGCCCTTCCCAGTTAAAGCCTTCAAACCATCTGAAGGGAGGGAAGAATCCAAAGTTACACAGRTGTAGCACAGAAATAAAGGAAAATTGTTTTAACAGGTTTCATYTCCCACAGAACTTGCCTTCAAATCCCTTCAGAATTTTTCCCATCCTTATTATTTTTGGGGACCAAGAAGGAAGAGTGTGCAGCAACCCCATGGTGACACCATGCAAGTGCTCAGTGGAGAACCATTCCTTGCTGCAGGTGCCCTGGGAGCTGCTCCTTCCCTTCCAAAGGGTGGATCCCTCCCACAGGAGAYCCACAACTTCCTTTTCTTCCCATGGAAATGGGTTAACTCCCAGCTTCATGCACAAAGATGTCCCACCTGTGGTTTTCCTCAGGTTTGCTCAAAGTGAGGGGATGAGCCCTGAGCCTTCCCACAAAAATACCCATTCAGTCCTCTCCTGTTGCTTTGGGGATGGGAGAAGATCCAGCATGGATGGATGGATGGATGGATGGATGGGATAACTTGTTCCTGGAATGGGTCTCTCACCTGTTCTTATCCCATCAAACTCCTAAGGCATCATTTGACCACTCCCATGGGACCAGAAGGGATGGTGAATTCACATTATGGATAAAAAGT
>NW_026623559.1:842616-848926 GCF_030028575.1 Malurus melanocephalus
TTTCCTTTTCCTTTTCCTTTTCCTTTTCCTTTTCCTTTTCCTTTTCCTTTTCCTTTTCCTTTTCCTTTTCCTTTTCCTTTTCCTTTTCCTTTTCCCTTTTCCTTTTCCTTTTCCTGTCATGTTCAGCCCATTCAGGACCAAAATGGATAACCCACAGGACAGCCAGCCCTGCCCCTGCCCTGGCCCCGTCAGGGTGACGAGGGCAGAAAAGTTGGGATGAATTCCAATGCCCATACCTGCCAGTCAGGAGCTCATACATCAGGATTCCCAGGGACCAGTAGTCTGCYGAAATGTCGTGACCTTTGTTCAGGATGATCTCGGGGGCTACATACTCTGGGGTGCCACAAAAAGTCCATGTTTTCTTTCCAAATCCTATTTTCTTTGCAAAGCCAAAATCGACCTGAGGGAAGGGGCAGAGGGAATGTCAGCCRTGGGCTCCGCTCCTCTTGAAGTGAAACAAGGCAGAAAGGAGGATTCCTCATAGGAATTCTCTCCTAATTAAAGCACTGAGGGTCRTTCCAGGACCAGGGAACCACAGTGACCTTTTTGCTGATTGATGCTGAGGAATATTCCCACGAGGGAGGCAAACACCAGCACCGAGAGGTTCTTGGGAGTTGGAACTTTCTATCACTCACAGCTCACGTAATTTTGCTTCTTTTCTTATAAATTTAAATTAACAGGGCAAGAGGGAATAGTTTTAAATTGAGAGAGGGAGGATGGGATATTGGGAAGGAATTGTTCCCTGGGAGGGTGGGCAGGCCCTGGCACAGGGTGCCCAGAGGAGCTGTGGCTGCCCCACATGGATGGGCTGTGAGGTCCTTTCCAAGCCAAAGCACTCCAGGATTCCATGATTTAGGCTCAGCACTGACTGCTGTGGGTTTCTGTGCTGCTGTAACAGSGAGGCAGTGCACCAAACTCTCTGTGGCCCAAAGCAGAGTCCCCACAGCACTGGCAAGCACGGAAAATGGGATTACACTGGGAAGTGGAGTCCACTGGGGCTGGTCAGGACCCCCCACAGTCCCAGCCCACAGCGGGTCTGGGACACCTGGGACATGTCTGAGGATCCAGGGCTGGTGATGGGGCCAGCAGAGACCCAGCTCCTGCTGGGCAGGGAGAAGGATGGTCCCACTCTTCATCATCCTCTGTCACCCTACACCTCCCTGGGGCCCTGGCCTGGCTGCAGGGAACAGACTCTGCTGTCACTCATGGGGTGCCACGTGGAGCTGTCACCAGGCAGTGGCCATGGGCTGAGTTCCCATCCCCAGCTGCTCCCACCCCAAAGAGCCCCTGAAGCGACACGCAGAGACCTTGGTCCCCTGTGACATCCAAGGGGACATCGGCCATTCCTGGAGCARCTCCTTTTTGGGGTCCTGTCCCTCACTGGTGGCTTCCCAAGGGCCCACATTCCAGCACCTCCCACCRAGGGACCTCTTCCTTCTCTTCTCCCCCTCTCTATGCTCTTACTCAGCCATTTGAGGTGCCCTTAACAATCAGGGCACCTCCACCCTCAGTTCTGGGACAAAAAGGCCATTTTCTGCCCAATACAGCTGGGTGGTTTTCTCCTGATGCTCTTTCCTCAGCATTCCAGGAGCAAGGATCTGAATCCCAAGCCAGAATCAGCCTTCCTCAGCGCAGCCAGAACCCGAGCCCTGCTGGAAATCGGGGAAACATCCCGGTGCTGGTGACAACACCTCACCCTGCTCTCATCTCAGCACCTCCTGAGCAAAGTGGGGACTCTGCTATTGACCCTCTCTGGCCAAACCCCTGTGGGGTGGCTTTTTTGGGACTCACCAGCTTGGCRTAACCGCGGTGATCCAGGATGAGGTTCTCTGGCTTGAGGTCCCTATAAATGATCCCTTTGGAATGCAAGTAGGCAAAGGCTTCCACCACGCATGCCGTGTAAAACCTGGTGGTGGAATCCTCAAATGAACCCCTGTGGAAAAAGAGGGAGGGCAAAAGGGATGAAGCCATTAGRTGAGTGGATCCCTTCCCCATGGAATGCATTCTGCCGTTAAAACTTTCAGCACTGCAGTAAAATCACTTTTCCACACCTGGAAAGCGCCTACTGCTAAACTTCCTACCTCAATCTAATTAAATTTCCATTTTGAAGCAGCCTTTCTGTCCCCAGTACCTGAAACTATTTTCAGTTTTACTCAAAAAATTAGAAATAAATCTTAGAAATCTTCATCTTGTAAGAAAAAAATGCTATTTTTTTCCTAAGTATGACTTTGGCTTTTGAGTATTAAAACTCCTTTGAGGTGTGGAGGTAAGTTCTGTATTAATGTTCCTGAGACAAATGGCAGAAAAATCACAGCTGCTGGGGCTTGAAGTGTTAATTCAAATGCAAAACTGCACATGTTTCAGTGGTCTGCAGCCAGTTTTCCAAAGGAAACCACATTTGCTGCCTGCTGGGAGCTGGCTGAGAGCAGGAGAGTGTCTGAGCTAGGTGGCCAGCAGAACCTCAGTTTCAATCCCAGAGAATTAAAGTGGAATTATCAGGCACTGACAAAAKATCAGGAAAAATCCCACCCAGCACCTGCTAATGTTGCTCCAGTTTCAGTGAGAAGAAGGCTTTTGGGCAAAGGAAGAACTACAGAAAAAAAATTGTTCCAGGGAATTAAAAGACAATTTAATGTTGGCCTTCTGATCAATCTTTCCACATTCAGTGGAATTCTGTTCCAGTGATGAGGCTATTCCAGAGTTACAATTCCCTGCATCTCTCCTGCTCCATGGGCACATTCACACTCACAGAGGGTGGGCAGCAAACACGGGGATGGGAAAAGCTCTGGGATGGGAAATTGTGATTTAAAAACTGGGACATCAGAAAGACCTGGAGCTGCTGGAGCAAATCCAGAAGAGGCCACAGAACTGCTCTGAGAGCTGGAGCCCCTCTGCTCTGGAGCCAGGCTGGGAGAGCTGGGAATGCTCACCTGGAGAGGAGAAGGATGCAGGGAGAGCTCAGAGCCCCTGCCAGGGCCTAAAGGGGCTCCAGGAGAGCTGGAGAGGGACTGGGGACAAGGGATGGAGGGACAGGACACAGGGAATGGGGTCACACTGCCAGAGGGCAGGGATGGATGGGATTTTGGGCAGGAATTGTTCCCTGGGAGAGTGGGCAGGCCCTGGCACAGGGTGCCCAGAGAAGTTGTGGCTGCCCCTGGATCCCTGGCAGTGCCCAAGGCCAGGCTGGACATTGGGGCTGGGAGCAGCCTGGGACAGTGGGAGGTGTCCCTGCCATGGCNTGTGGCTGCCCCTGGATCCCTGGCAGTGCCCAAGGCCAGGCTGGACATTGGGGCTGGGAGCAGCCTGGGACAGTGGGAGGTGTCCCTGCCATGGCAGGGGTGGGAATGCGATGAGCTTTGAGGTCCCTCCCAACCCTACCAGCAGGAATTCTGTGACATTCAGAAACATCCCACCCTGCAGGAGAAAAGTTTCCACCTCACCTGTCCCTGAGAATTGTCCAGAGCTCTCCCCCCAGGCAGGCCTCCATCAGCATGTACAGGTACTTGCTGTCCTTGAACGTCCTGTAGAGCCTGGGGATGGCAACCAAAATACCAGGAATGAACCCGTTTTCCAAGCCTGGAACTTGCTGGTTTATGGAGTTTAAAGAGCCCCCAAGCAGGGAGCTGAAACGCTCTTCCTCCCAGGAAGGAATGTGGAGGGGGACAACTGCCTCAAGGGATGGACCAGGCTTTGGGAACCCATCCCGGAGCTCTGATTTGTGCTCTAAAATCCATGCTCTGGGTTCAAAAGGATTTTCTAATGATATTTAACTAATTACAATAACATATGTTTAACAATATGAAATAACTGTGGCAAAAAAAACCCAGAGAATTCTCCTTTTAATTTAATTTTAACGTTCAGCTGCTTTTGTACTTCCCATTCCACGCCTGGGTTTATCCATCCAGGCTTCCAGCAGGGAGTGGATACTGGGAAGGTTTCTCTGCAGCTTCTTATTTAGATATTAATTTGAATTTGAAATTTGATTTTGAAATTTGAAATTTGAGTTAATTGAAGGGAATTTGCTCAAGGGAGACTCTGTCCKGGTGCAACCCTGCAGTCCTGGCAGTTCCCATGAGTTAAAAATTCCAGGAGTTCAAAATTCCAGAAGTTAAAAATTCAAGAGCTGATGCCTCATGATAGAAATGAATCCAGGTGGATTTGCAATTCCAGCTCTTCCCTGCTAAGCCCAGTTGTTGTTTTTATGGAGTAATGGACCGGGGGAAAACACAGCGGGATTTGGTTCCTTTGGAAGACATCAATTTATATTTATATAAAAWCAGATATAATTGATCATTAATAATGTTAGAATTTTGGGGTTTAACGAAAGTCCCCCCACTTCTTTCTGGCCTCTTGGACAAAATATAATTTACCTTAATACACATTTAATCTGCTTTAAAGTTTACAGAAAACTTCAAGAMTCCAAAATGTAACTCCATGTTTTTAATTGCTTGGTAATTGAATTGCTACTGAAATATTTWCCCTAATTAAGGCAGTGCTGCTGAAAATTTTATGGGCATTAAATCTGGCCTAATATATGCAGATTAAAAAAAAAAAAAAATCAATTATTGTTTATCAGCTGTGTTGGAAGATAAAGTTTAGACATGAGGAAAGGGCATCATTTCAGTCCTAAGTTTGAAATGCCACAATATTTGAASAACTTCTTTATTTATTTCCTTTTTCTTGGAAATATTTGCACCCKTTTGACCCCTGATCCAACCCAGAGCATTTTGTTCTGTTTGAGTTTTAGTTTATCTGAGAGTACATTTTATTGAGTGCMCCATGGCCTCTCCTGTTCCTTTTGCCTGGTTTAATTCATTTTAACAACCAAACCAAATTATTCCTCAAAGACCTTTTAACAAACATAATGGATTTAGAAAAGAATTGAGTTCTTCAGGAACTTTGTCTTTCCCATTCTGATATTCCAGAGGCTGTGTCCTTGCTCCAAGATTATTTTAMACTCCCCTTTCACCCATCAGATCTAAATTGAATTCATCTACTGAAATATTAAAATTTCTGCTCCTTGCACCCAGAAGAATGTGATCCCAGCYGATCCAAGAAAGGGAATAAACAGATTTGAATAATTTTAGGATAGAGAGAAGGAATTTTAGGAAGCAGACACCAAGTTGGATAAATCAGTTRTTTTCTAGCAATAACAAAAGGTTGGACTTTGTGTCTTGGGAAGYCCCTTCCCAGAGCAGGGTTTCCATGGGATATTAAATATAATCAGGGCTGGTTGTTGCTGTAAAAGGCAGGAATTGCTGCAGGACATGGAAGGAGAAGACCTACAACTCACACATCCTTGTTCTGCTTCCCTGCAGAGGGATGAAAAGTGGGAATGAAGCAGGATTTCATTTATCAGCCATGAATATCAGCTTGATCTTCTATCAAACAGAAGAAATGTTTGGAGGTTCAGGTTTTATTTACGAGTGGGTATTTCTGGGAATGGTGGCTTGGCTGGCCCAGCACTTTCCCTCTCATCCCGAAATAGGTCAGCCTTCCAAAACTCCAGAGGTTGGAATAGCCCCCAGGGAACATTTGGCTCCAGCCTGGGTAACAAGGAATGTTTATGGATCCAAAAGCACATCCCAATGGAACGGCAGCTGGGCAATGCCGAGCTCCAGTTGTCACCCATGAATCAGAGGAGAAGCCGTGGTCTCCAGGGGAATCCCAGGGATCAGCCTTCATTCCCAGGAAGGAAACYCCCCCTGAGTGCCCCAGCCTGACCACGTGCTTCTCTCTGGATTCATCTCAGGGATTTGGTTTCATCCTGGGTCTGTTTGTGTCTTCCGAGCAATTCCTGGGAGCAGGGCAAGAAAGTTTTCCAGGCATCTGCAAGGGTGGGATGAGGCAGCCTTGGCTTGGATGCCCTTGGAGGTGGCTCCAGAGATCCTCAGCACCCTTTGCTCCATCCTAGGAGCATCCAAGGATGACCTATGGCATCCAATGAACCCCCTCTCTTCCCTCACAGCCCTTGGAAATCCAGGGAATGTTGTTATTAGGGTGGAAACAAACAAAAGTGCCTAGCACCCCATTTATTCCCTGGAAGTGCGCTTAGGTTTGGGGCAGGGACATGGCTTTAATGTGTTTGTCCATGAGGAGTCCAGGGATGCTGAACTGGGTTTATCAAATATTTCTGAAAGAGCARTTCTGGACACAGCTGCTCATTGCCATGGCACTGTGGGATTTCAAGGGATGAAGACCTGTTTTCCAGCTTCCCTTAGCAGGAAGGAAACCTTGGAAATGGGGAAGGAAAAGGAAAATTAACCTTGAGCAGGGGCACAGCCAAGTCATGATGAATATATATATATAT
>NW_026623559.1:849974-860340 GCF_030028575.1 Malurus melanocephalus
TTTACTCATGATCCAGGTTTCTAAATTCTTGATTTACTGCTAAAAAAGTTGTTCCTAAACACCACATTTTTTTGGGAAAAGCCATCTCCGGATTAGGAGATGCTGGTAGTTGACACCCACYCATCTTTTCCTCCAGCCCATCCCAGCAGAGCTGGCTCTGGCCCGGAATCGCATTGCTGGGATGGCTGCAGAGGATGGGCAGACCTGGATTTTTAGCAGCACCGCCTGCTCGTACCTTCACTTTCCACCTGAAGCCTCTGCCCCTGTTTTTATCCCAATTTCCTGAGCTGAGGCTGACAGGAGTTGTTCCCTTCTCTCGGGGTAACCCTGGTGACTTTGGAACCCTGAGTGCCCCAGGGACAGGTCCCTGTCCCAAAGCCAGCTGGAAGGCAGCCACCCTTCCCATCCTCCACCCTCCCAAAGGAACCCCTTGCTGACTTCCCAGGATTCTGAGTCTGCTGAATCCCCCCACAGCCGCTCCCAGCAATATCCCAGGGAGGTGCTTTCCCCTCTTCAGAGCAACAGGGCCCATTTGGGAACGTCTGGTTTGGTGTCCTTGTAGGAATCTGGCTCCTGGCAGCAGGGAAGGAGCTGGGCTTTCACCAAGCCCCATCAGAAGCCCAGGCTGCCTTTAGGGCRAGGAGGCAGCACTCACCCAATCCCAATTTATTGAAAGGAAAATCTGTTTTTGTTTTATTTTGGTGACAGGAATGTGGGTTGGTATGAGGCATGGCACCTTTGTAGGATCATGGGATGCACTGAGCTGGAAGGGCCCCTCTGGGATGATCCAGTCCAACGCCCACCCCTGCAAAGACACCCCAACAATCCCACCATATTCCCAAGAGTGCTGTTCACTTCCTCCTGTGCTTTTCCCAGGCCACACCCCATGATCTTGAACAGTTCACTGTCCACTGCTTTGTTCTGTCATGGCTCAGGGGTCAGAGAAACACCAGGAGGGGTGATATTGCCAGGGATCAGGGAAAGGCAAGCAGGGATGGTATCCCCAGCACACCCAGAAATCAGACTGGAACCCTCCTGTCCACAAGGACATACATTCCTTAAGGAAATCCATTCCAAAAAGGCCACTCCTCAGCTGGCAGAGATGTCCAGCACCACCACTGCAGATAAAGGAGAGGCCGCCTCTCTGTGGCCAAGGTTTTCCTCATTGAACTTTCTCTTATCTCTATAAAAGCCAGGTTTGTGGCTTCTTATTCCCCACAGCCCCAMGAATTTCCAAGCCCACATAAAACTTTGGTTTTTTCAAAGCTCCTGGCCTGTTTTTCCCACAGAAATTCACCGTCCTAATTATCACCTTTGCTTGCAGCCTCTGTTTGTTGTTTTATTTTCAGAGAGATGGGGCACAAACAATCCCCAAAAAATAAAGCAGAACATTTTCCCCCATCACTGTTGCCCCATTATTTCTTTAGCCTGGTTTGAGCACAGCTCAAAGCACAGAAAAATTCTTCATTTTTGGTCAAATGAAAGTGTTAAAAGCATTTTTGGTTTGGGGTTAGGGCTTGGATTTTTTATTTTATTTTTTTTGGTGGGTTTTTTTTTTTTGTTTTTTTTCTGATGTCTCATTTTGAATAAATGGCTTCAGTTTAACTGTTTGGATGAAATATTGGATGTTATCCCATGTGAACTGAGCAAGAGGAGCAGCGAGATGTCACATAGGGATTGAGGACGCGATGCAAATCCAGGTGACATCTGGGCTGATCAGAATTTACTAAAACTTATTAAAAAGTAGATATTTTGCATTCTAAATTTACTTGAAATTCCYGTTTTCTTAATGTTCATCTGTACCAGGCATCAGTGGGAAAAATAAACACATCAACCTGCTGAAGACTCAGGTGAATAAATTCCAAAGGGTGCTAGGAATAAACCCCAATGTGTTCCCTGATTTAACACCATGGATTTTATCACCTGGTAAAAGGCCATTTAAAAAAAAAAAAAATTATTGCTATTTTTGGCAGAGATGGAGAGCCTGGGGAAGTCACCTGCTTTCCTACACTTCCAAGAAAGTCCAAGGAAGGAAGTTACCAGGAGGAAATAGAAGGCAGGGGGTTTGTTTGATGTTTGAGGACATTCTCACAGCTCCAAAAGGTTAATTATAGAACAATCAGGCAGCTGCAATGAGCTCAGGCAAGGCTTGAACTTGATGCCACTGGAGAATTTTGATCCATTATCCATTCCAACTCCTTTGAAATGCAGAGGATTTGTTGGGATTTGAAATCACGGGGGGRTGGATTTGCCTTAAATGTGCTGATGCACCCGAGCCGTCCAGGTACAGAATCCAAGGGTTATTTTTTGGTGGAGCACCTGGAAAATGARCCCTGGAGGCTTTTCATGCTATTCCAACCTGCTGAGGAACAAAGTCTTCTCCTTGCTCTGGTTTCTGACAAATGAGGTGACTTTGAAGACAGTTTTATGGGGAACTCCAGATCTTTTCAATTATYCTTACAAACATTATTTTTAAGTATTAATATTAAGTTAATTACTACAAAACTACCCCCATGTCCAATCCTAATCTCACTCCAAAAGTAGGAAAAATATCTAGGAGTCATCTGGATTTTTAAAATTTAAAAAATACCCAACAGGATTTATTCTGAGAAGATGAGAGTGAACTGCTAATCACACCCTATCCTTCCATCCTGATGGGAAAACCAGGGAGCCACAGGAGCCACAAGGACTTTGGATCTTGGCTCAGAAGGTGGACAAAAATAGAATAATAATTGTTTTTATTTTGGCTAAAGGTATAATGTATATAAAATGTATATAAAATGTATATAAAATGTATATAAAAGGTATGTTGCATATATCTATATGAAAGATGAAATATTTATATTTATTTACCGTAAATAGAGTGGAAGGTGTCCCTGCCCATGGGGACACCATGGGYCCCTTCCAACCCAAACCATTTCATGATTCCATGACAAAGAAAGGCAGGGAAAAAAGAGAGATCCAGCCTCTCTGGCTGTTGTCTCATAGGATCCCAGCTGGCTCCTCCTGTTGGAAACACTCCAGAATCCTTCTTTTACTTTAAGGGTTCAGAACTTCTGCAACTTCCAGAACACACAGAGCACTCTAGGCCTGATTTTTGTCTGGTTGGGAACAGTTATAGAAAAATAAATATGGATTTACACCTTTCTGCCTTGTCAGGCTGGCTGGGAAAACGGGTATTGATGAGCCAAAATCTGGAGCTCAATGGAAAATAGGGAAAAAGAGCAGTGTGTTCGTTATCCTTGTTCCTTCCCTGCCTGTATTCCCTGTAAGTCATCCATATGTGTGTATATACAGTCTGCAATTCCAGCAATGCCCGTGCAACTCCATGGCAGCTGAGCTGATCCAAAACCAGTTGGCCTTGGGAAACTGGGAACATTAATAAATATTTACCAGGATGCAGAACAAGCACCCAAAGAAGGATTTATTTCCATGAAGAACAGTGAGGTGACTGAACATTCCAGGCTGTTTCCAAGGGATGGAGGGACAGGACACAGGGAATGGGGTCACACTGCCAGAGGGCAGGGCCAGATGGGATATTGGGCAGGAATTGTTCCCTGAGAGGGTGGGCAGGCACTGGATCCCTGGCAGTGCCCAAGGCCAGGCTGGACATTGGGGCTGGGAGCAGCCTGGGACAGTGGGAGGTGTCCCTGCCATGGCAGGGGTGGGATGGGATGAGATTTAAGGAGTCCACTCACCACCAGTTCCTTGTGTGTCCCTCTGAACCGCCCATTGTGGGCACGGGAACACCTCCACAACAAAGATGCTTTTCCAAGGGGTTCTTGCTTCCTGTGGAATTCCTCCAACAGAAGGAAGCCAGAAATCCATTCTCTGGTGTAATGGGGGAATTTCTCTATCACATTAAATAATAACTGACTCAACAGCAGTGCCTGGGAGATGAATTCCAAGTGCTTCCCCTTGCTGGGCATGCCCAAGGTCCTGCATTTTCCCAGTTCCCCAGGCTCAATCCGGTGGGATCAACAAWAACAGCAGCAGCTGTTGGGAAAGCAACATTTGCAAGCTGAGTTCTCCCAATCCTGACAGCTGCACGGCTGCATTCCYAAAGCAGGGACTTCTCCTGCCCTAGCGACAGGGGACAGCCTGCTCCTCCTGCTGAACTGATTCCTCACCTCCCAGGATGGAAGAGAACTCCCCAAAATCAGCCGGCGGGGTCGGGCTCTGCTCCAGGGAACAGGGACAGGACAAGGGGAAACGGCCTCAGGCTGGGCCAGGGGAGGCTCAGGGTGGACATCAGCAGGAATTTCTGCATGGAAAGGGTGCTCAGGCCTTGGCAGGGGCTGCCCAGGGAGCTTTGGAGTGCCCATCCCTGGAGGTGTCCCAGGAAGGGCTGGAGGTGGCACTCAGAGCTCTGGGCTGGGGACAAGGTGGGGATGGGCACAGCTTGGACTCCATGGGCTGGGAGGGCTTTTCCAACCCAAATGATCCATGATTAGGGTTTTGCARGGACTTTCCCCATTCAGCCCCTCCCCTGACCTAAGCTTAGAGAGAAATGATAATTTACATATCCAAATTAGAAATGGTCACGTGGTGCCTCTCACACCCCACCTCAAGCCCAACATTAATTTGGGGATGGCTACAAGAAAGGTTGGGCTGGGTTWGGCTGGAAAATGAGTCAAGACTTAAATAAACCCCACCTAAGGCATAGCTTGGGGTGCTTGTGGCTGCTCTTGGATCTCTGGCAGTGCCCAAGGCCAGGCTGGACATTGGGGCTGGGAGCAGCCTGGGACAGTGGGAGGTGTCCCTGCCATGGCAGGGGATGGCACTGGATGGGCTTTAAGGTCCCTTCCAATCCAAACCATCCTGGGATTCTGGGATTTTATGAAAAGATGGAAAGAAAAATCATGGAGTAAAAATGAAGTGTACACATTGCAGGCTGAGTTCTGAAGGATGAGTCCTTAGAAATCCTCTAAAATGAATTCCAAATGGGCAGCAGGGTGGAATCTGTTCATGTCAGTGACATTATTTTCTTCGGCAAAGTCCAGATTCCACTGGTTGGGAAAGCACTAAATTTCCTATTCCAATTGGAGCTCTATGGAACTCTACAGGAAAATAATTTGTGAAATGRTACACTTAAAAAAGCAAATTTAACCATTTTGAATCAAATACTCAACTGTATTGTTGAGTATGTTGAGTATATGTGCTAAACTGCTTTAATTCCACATCCTGGTCCCTGCATGGAAAACTGATTTTTGTTGCTTGACAACAAACACAGCCAAGTTTTTTGTCAGTAAAGAGGAAATTTTGGGCAAATATATGAAAATATATTAAAATTTCTGTCTTCRTAAAGAGCCCAGAGATAAATATGACTTTGTAGAAATGACTGGAAGCAAAAGACTAAACAGCAGTGAGGAATGTCAAGAGTTTCATGCGTAAAATCATTGTAAGAAAAAGTAAATAGTGGAAGAAGGATTCTRTGGCTAAAAGGTGAGTAAAATGGAAAAACTCACAAGTTGGGGTCTTGGAAATATCAAAAGGAGCTCAAYTCCAACAATCCCATACATGATCCTGCTCTGCTTCTCAGTTTGGATTTGTCTGAAATATAAAGTCTATTTTTATGTTTTATTCCTCTGAAGTCTTTGGCTCAGCTCATATCCTGATCTGGCCTCTGCTCAGATTTTACAGGCTCCAAACACATCCCATCTTCCCAAACCTGGACAAGACCCTTTCCATGAACAAACAATCACCAGGATGTGTTTCCACCTATGAAGGATGTGTTTAGTTTCAACAGGAATTCAAGATCCAGGGAAAATTAAAATAYGGTCCTGCAGTGGTCCAGTGCCACGTGGCTGTGATAAAATTAAACATCCCGCACATGCAGGAGAAGGGAATATGCTGCAAATGTTGGGAAGAGATGGGAAAAAAAAAGTCAAATCATCATAATCAGAATTTTGCTGAGCTCAGAAGGAGGAGTGGGGTTGTCATATAAGTTTGGGATTTCCTAAGTACCTGATCTCAAATCCCTCACTGAAATCCCCAAATCTTCCCCTTGATGGTAACCAATAGATGCGGATAAGAGATGGTAACCAATAAGATGCGGATTCCTTCAAAAGCCAAAAAACCCCCACAGAATCCCAGGATCCCTGATGCTGGAAAAGCCCTCCCAGCCCATGGACTCCAAGCTGTGCCCATCCCCACCTTGTCCCCAGCCCAGAGCTCTGAGTGCCACCTCCAGCCCTTCCTTGGACACCTCCAGGGATGGGCACTCCAAAGCTCCCTGGGCANCCCCTGCCAAGGCCTGAGCACCCTTTCCATGCAGAAATTCCTGCTGATGTCCACCCTGARCCTCCCCTGGCACAGCTTGAGGCAATTCCTGACCATTAAACCCAAGAATTAGGAGATTTCCAAGAATAAAAAATTGCAATAGCTGGGACAAGTAGCTCACTTGGGAATTGGAAATGGGGTACAATTGGAAATTTCCACCAATAAATATCTGGATTCTGCATCTGTGAGGCTATCAGAAGACAATCACAGTGTTTTCTGCCTTGTTACCTAATTAATTCATTAATGGTTTTGTTTACAATCCAGGCTGAAGGCTCTCTGAGATTTAATTGCACTTCAGAAGCTGGGGCCAGATTTCTCTCAAAACACAAACAAAGCTGAAACATTCCACTGTGTCCACTTAAAAAAGGTCTTGTACAGAGCCCATAAAATATGGCTGGAACTTTTTAGATGGTTGTTTTTAGAGGAGTTGTGCCTCTATTAATCTCCACATTGCAAAGGAATTGGGCTTTTGGGGCCACCACCACGCCAGGAGTGATTTTCCACCACCAAGGACCTGATTTTCAGTCTCCCTGTGCTCAGCCATCACTTCCATGAACTGATTCCATGGAAAAATGACTCTAATCCCAGATACTTGGCCACTCCAATACATTTATGTGGTTTTTCCAACCCTGGATGGTTTACCCCACAAGAAAAACCTGGATGGAAGTTGGGGTAAAGCCCAGTTTGGGGTAAAGAGGAGCATTCATAAGGCTGTTGGAAGAAGCATCAGGGACCCACGAAAAAACTGAGCAAGCAACACCAATTCCAATGTTTTGGAGTTTTTTYCTGAGATACAGAAAACAAAACTGTCTGGAAAAGCAAGAAAAAAGGGGATTTCCACATCTAACATCAGTGGAATTGAAAATAATTGATATTTTAGGCTGTCTTACCTAAAAGCCACATCCCTGTCCATGGATGCATGGAAAGGGCGACCTCTCCAAGCCACCAGCATTCCCAGAGGTGTTTGGAAAACCACATCCAATGGGAATTTTATTCCTTCTTGGCCAATCCCAGCTCCAGACATTCCAGTTTCCCCCCAGCCACCACCAGTTGCCCTGTCCAGCGGTGATGTCCTGGGGCTTTGTGCCCAAACCTGTAAAATTTTCCTTGATCCATTTTACTCCTGGAGAGCACAAAAAATGTGAATGTTTTCCAGGAACATTCCTGCACTTCCATACTGAGGCAATAAAAGAGCCAATTCCTCCAATGTAGTTTACATTTTTAGCCCAAAATCATAAACCATATTTTTCATGGAGGAAGTGGAAGGATGAGGTAGCAACTCCAGGCTCAGTTTTGACAAAAGGAGTATTTTCTTGGATTTTATAATGAAATTTCCCTCTGTGGCAAAGAGAAACAATAAAATCTGGTGTGTTGAGCTACATTTTCAAATGTRCATTATCCTTTGTTTGTGGCTCAGTGCCCAAACTGGTGGGGTCGCTGCAGGGTGGAGAATCCAGTGGGGAGGTTGATTTAGGAGGCAAATCCCTGGTGTCAGGAGGAGATGGAGTGATTTTCAAAGGGTGGTTGAGCACAACCTCCTGCCCTAAATCATCCTCAGCAGGTGACTGCACCCAGGGATGGTAGGGASCTCCTTCCCAGCAGTGAGGGAATCCTTCCCAGGCTGTTGGAGAGCTCTCATGGCTCTCTTCCCAAACAACAGCTGGATAGCAAACAAAATAACAATAAATAACACCCCAAACCCCAGCAAGGATCAGCGCTCCCACAGATGCTCCTCCTCCCAAACATCCATACAGGAAAAGCCAGGAATAAACCGCAGGGAAGAGCAAGCTGAGCTTTGCACAGCGATTTACTCTTTACGTCACAAATAATCACCAAAACACCTCATTTTGCCAATTTTCCAGTTTCCAGCCGCCTTTGACTCCCACAGGATTATGGAGTGCAGGCTTCCCTGAGGTTTTGTGGTGGCAAAAGGAACTCTGTTCCCTCTCTGTCCGGGCTTGTAGGAGTTCCTACCATACTGTACGAGTGTCCGGTGTCCGGAGCTCCTCCAGGCTGTAACCCAACTCCCTCTTCCTGCTCCAAGTTTTTGTGTTGCCTTGGTGTTACCAAGGGCTCTCCTCCTGCTCAGGCTCTGCTTTAAAGGAGACCACAGAGCTCCAAAGCCAAGCTTGGCTCAGATTTTGCTTTTTCTTTACAATTCTGCATAAAAAAGTCCCTCTTTGGGGCGTATTTTCGTGGTTCAGGTGCTGAATGTTCAGCTTTGAGGACAACCAAGTGGAACCATTCCAGATCTGAATAAAAAATGCATGGGACTGGCTTTCTACTGTAACTCTGTGTTTGGTTAAATAAGATTTTAGGTTGCTCTTCCAATCCCAGCACCCACCAGCCACCCAGTTCTCTGGACTGTTTTTAAAAGGCAATAAATCAACGCCACAAACCACTTAAGAGAAAGGGGAGATGTGGGCTCCTCACTCAGCTTAGGGCATAAATCCTTTTTGACAACTGCAAAGCATTTATTGACACCATTTCTACATCTCACGAGAGGTAACTCAGCTTTCTTTGCTAAAGAATCCCACTGGCTCGTTCATCTCTGCGTTATTTGGGTGTAATAACCAAGGAAATGCAGCCTTTGACACAGCAGTGATTTTCCCACAAAGAAGAAGAGGTCACCTACCAGCTCCACTCTCCCGAACCCTCCGACTCCCAGGGTGTCGATGATGTTGAAATCCGACAGTTTCAGGTTGGCAAAGAAGGCAGCTTCGGCTTCGTATCTGGAGGTTTTGAGGCGGAAAAACGGAAATTTCTTAGAGGTGCAAACCTGAGCAGTGCGTGACACTGYCCCCGAGCCATGGGAGCTTGGGACAGCCTTTACCTGCTGCACTTCCATCCCAGCTCTCAAAACTGGCTCTTAGCTCAGCATTCTGCTGCTCCCAGTCCCAGAACAGCTCTGGAGGGCACAGACTTCCAAGGGGGAATAGCAAACATCCCTACTGGGGGAGCAAAGGCTGGTAATGTAATCCAGCTGCCAAGGCTACAGCTGGGCATTTTCTATCCATCTTCTCCTGGGTGGGGCTTTWWAAAAAWATATTTTGGTATCTTTAAGGAYTTTTGGAAGATAAAAGTCTCTCCTAGGAGTTTCTCTTATCCGCACGCTGGCAGCAGTTTCTATAAATGTTTATTGGAAGTGGCAGGATCACTGAAGGTCCCYGGAGAGAAATCCCAGCCAGCTTTTATGAAATCAGATCCCATAAGCTGCAAATGCCTGAAATGAATGACTTCAGTCACAGACCAGCATTACTATAAGGATATCTTCACTTCTTTTCCTTCTGTAAACCCACTTGGAGCAGACATCCCAAGCTAGGAGGTCCCAAAATCCCAATGCTGTCTGTTTATCTTGTGTCCAACTCTCCCACAACACCAAACCCCTGAGTAAGGAGCACGGAAACCCGACCTGTGCAAGCCTGCCARAATCAGCTTCCCATGCCTATCCATGATCACAATTCCTCCAAAATAGCTCCTTGTTAAGGTTTAGGGTATTTTTAGAAAGGCTYGGAGGGGAAATGGATGAGCAGGATCCACCCCCTCCATAAAATGTGACATTCAGCTGCYGGAGAGCCCCCGCGCGTGTCTGACCTTTGGCTGCTGGTGCCTTGATGGGAAAAGGGTTGGCTGGATTACTGAGGGAGGCCTGCAGGGTGCTGAGGGGCAGCTGGCTTGGTGTGCAGGCCTGAAGTTTAGTCAAAATAGCTCGCAATTAACAGACAGAGCATAATCAGAGGCTGCACTCGTGCAGGGTAAATGGGGAAATGTCGGAAAGATGAGCCCCCACCCCACTCCCGTGCCCACCTGCCCAGCTTTGGGACATTCTTGGCCTGATGATTTCATTAACACCATGAACCGATTCACTGGCAGATTCCCTTCAAACTGTCTCCCTGATCTATTTAAAATCTCACTGACAATGGTGGAGAAAGAGCAAAACCTCATCATTTTCCAGGTGAAAAGGGACAACTATGAATAGGAGACAGGAAATGTGAAAGGTTAGGTCACAAAGCCCCAAACCTGAGGCAATAAAGGACAATTCTCTCACAGGGGGTGCTGCCAACATATATATAATAAAACTCTG
>NW_026623559.1:860810-871309 GCF_030028575.1 Malurus melanocephalus
CATGACCAGGGACACCTTCCTGCACCAGGAAGCTGAAATCTTTGGCATTTGGATTGGAACACGTTTAAAAAAAATGTGTTATTTTGCTTAGCAAATGCACTTGCAGCATTCTTGGGATTGCTTTTGGAAATGCCTTGGCTAATTCCCTCTGCCAGGCTCCTTGGATGCAGTGAGCACGCACAAGTGCAGCAAAGCAGATGAGACAAACTGGATGCATTTTTTCCTAAGCACACAGCAACAAAGCCTCCAAAACCCAGAAGAAACACCCAAAATACATAGTCAAACCAAATCAGGTGGAAAATCAAGCAAACAAGCCCTTCCCACACCCACCACGGACAGACACATTGGAATTCTGTTTTATTCCCAGCTGCAAAAGCCCAAGTCCACTTAGACACCAAATTCCTATAAATTAGTCATTATGCATTTCAAACCTGCTAAGATGGAGGATAAATATCTTCAATAAAAAGATGAAAATACAAATATTCCCAAGCTAACTGAGAAATCAGGGGTATGATCCTGTGTCAGGGACCAAAGGCRTGTCTAAGGCCCTGCCATATTTGKCCCGCTGTTGTGCACGTGGACAAGATGCCATAGAAGAAGATCTTAYTGTCAGTTGGTAGGATTGTAACCTTCAGAAATGAAAGCAGGTATGGGTCACCTGGTGGGACTCATCCTGTGAAAGGGGGACAATACACAATGAGCCRTTGTKGGCATGGAGCTGTTWCCATGGGGGATATAAGGTGTGCTCCTGGGCTGGAGGGTACAGATGCCATGATGCTCTCACCATTTTCATCCAGGGGATGCCCTGAAGGTGCACTGACTGTCCTTCCCACCCCTCCGGTTCAGAAGCCATGCTCCATCTCCTTCTCCTGCTCTTCAGCTTCTCCAGAATCCAGGGGTCGGGATGTACTTATTGCTAATGCAACTAATAACATGAATTTGCTTTGCAGCTCTGAGTGTGCTGTGAGTTTTTCATGCATGGGCATCTTCACAAACTCATAACAGATCCTCCTCATGAAATTCAGAATTCCTTCCAAATTCCTTAAACTGAACGTGCTGCTCCCTGAGCAGAAGTTTCCAAGGCTTTGCAGTGTGACCTCCTCACTCAGCAGAGCCATGGTGAAAACCATCTGTGGTGTTTGATTTTATCACCTCCCAAAGTAGAGACACCCCTCCAAGGGGCTGGGAGGATGGTGCCAAGGAACACAGGAGGTGAAATATCAATATTTTTCTGTAGGAAAAATGCACTTCCTGCACTGGGATTTCTGGGCTTGTCTCCAGTTGAATTAGTTGTAATTAAGAGCCCATCCCTGGATAYTTTGGTAATTGTGCTGCTCATCCCTAGTCTAAATGCCTGGAAAATCATAGCTGGAAACACACAAAAATACACTGGGAATGTGTGATCCAAAAAGGGAAAACCAATKGAAAGTCTGTCCTTTAATAAAGAGCTTTTAAAATGAAGACTGAGCTTTTCCCAAGAGCTTACAGGACACCAGGAAACAACTCTCAGGGTGCTCCTGATGGGACTTTTTTCTTTTTGAAACTGATTTTTTGTCACCTACTGACAGCAGCCCAGCCCCAGCAGAGCTCCCAGCTCATCCAGGAGCTGCCAGGAGAGCGGGACTTCAGAGAGCAGCACAGGAGAGGTGCATGTTTGAGTCAGGCAGGAGCATCCTGCAGGATCTCCAAGCTCTTCKCCAAGATTTCCTGTGAATCTGAATGGCAGGAACCTCCTGAAACCTCCTTTGGAAAAGCTGGAGCTCGGGAACACCACTTCTTTCCCTCCAAATAAAACACCAGCCTTGCCTCAGCCTCTGCTTCAGCAGGGACAGGCAGCACATATGAGAAACCAGAGTAATCGGGGGCTCAGGAGGAAAATTCCATCTTCCAATATGCCAGTCCTTGGAAATGGCAGCCCAGGAGCCACAGCCCAAGTATCTGGGCAATGCTGTGCCCAAGGGGAAAGAAAATCCTGTGGCTTCTTGGAGGCTTCTGACCATTTAAATGAGCAGYTACCTCCTGGGATGATGATTACTCTGAGATGTTTCAGGCTTTGCCTCCTAAAACTATGAACAACAACAAAAATAATGAAATAGTCCTGTTACCCAGGCAGCTGATAAGTGAGAAAATGTGAGGAGCAAAGGTTTGCAATTACCCAACTGCTCAGCTTTGCTAAATTCAGCTTAGCTCCYGATTCCCACCCTAAGTGTGTTGGGAAACATCAGACATCTGTTAGCAAACTGTCATCTCCAGGGAAAGCTTGGCTCCCCTCCACCTGCATGCTACCAGCCAGAAACTGCAACCCAATAGGAACCAAGCACCCTGAGCYGAGCAAACGCTGCCAGTTTGGGGGGATAAACCCTGAATTTGGGAGCCTTACCCACTGACAGACTCCTGCTTTGTGGTTTTTTTTTTTTTTCAGCTGGCCTGGTCACTACCTCAGCCATCATTGAGAAAATGCATTTCTGCAAATGAAAATATGGGATCTCTGCAAAAACTGGGAGAAGGGGAGCTGCAGCACCTGGATGGTGATGATCAGRGCCAGCCTGCAAGGAGACACAGGTGAAATGAGCCCAGGATCCACAAGTGGGGTAGGGAGGGAAATACATCCCAAAATAAAACCTTTCTGTGCCTACCAAAAGAAAACCCATCTCCTTGTAGTTTTTAGGATAGAGCAAGATTCTAAAGGGGTCATARAAGYATGGGATAGTTTGGGGTGGAAAGGACCTWCAGATGTTCCACCCACCTTCCACTACACCACRYTGTTCCCAGTCCTTTTCTGAACACTTCCAGGATGGAGCAGCCACAATTTATTTCTTATTAAACTTTGCTTCAGCTGACAGGGCACTTACAAAATTCAGTCTGTGAAAATGAAAGCAAAAATTGCCCCAAATCTCCAATCCGTGACTATTCCTTCTCTCCATCTGACTGCCCATACTTTAGCTGGGCTAAAATAACCCACCTGAGTCTGGTCTATYCATGGAACCTGGCCTGCCTGGTACCTTGGAGACACTGGGTCCGAAGCTACAGCTGCAGGGATCATTGCATGGAAAAGAAGAGTAGGATTTCTTTTCAAGTCCATGTTTTCAGGGCTGGGAATTTCTCTTGGATGCCCCAGCACCTGAACTCATGCCTTTCACATCAGGAGAAAATTGCAAACTMCCTGATTTAGGCTTTCCTACAGAAAGGGAGCTTTGAGTGGCAGCTAAACCAGACATTAAAGCCATGGCATCTCTAACTTCCTCTGGAAGGGGRAGGAGACTTGAAATTAAAAAGACAGGGTTAAAGAACTCACAAGTTCTTTATCCCCTCTCCTTTTCTTAAAGAAAATCCCTTTCAGTTAGAGTTTGGCACCACAAACGTGGTGCTGTGCTGTTAGAGGAAGCTGAGCTCATCCCAAGTTGGTTCAGTAGTTAAGTAAATAGATTTGCTGGAATTTTGGGGCTTTGAAGACTTGGGTGCTGCATAGAGACCAATGTCACCCAGAAATAGGATTGAACACACTCAGATGCAGGCAGAGCAGCTCAGAAAGYTCTTCTCCTCACCCAGGCTCTTTGAAAAGTCTGGATTTTTTGAAGTGACTTTTGCTGAACTCCTGAATGTGCCAAGAGATGGGAGGTAACTCATTGAACACCTTGTGCCTGCTGGGTTCAGTGCTTCCCATCCTGCAGTGGGGCCTCATCTGACAGAAAACACCTTCAAATGCAAATTTCACCCTTTTYCCCAGATATTCTTGTGGGATCCTCTCACAGGGAACACAGGGAAGTGCATCACTCCCTTTAAAGCACACAGAGGCTCCCAGGGAGCTGAGCTCCCAAAATCCCAACTCCAGCAGCCACGTTGTGGAATTATCCATTCCACATCCACACAGTGCTGATGGGCTAGAGAAAAACCACAATTTTAGTGGAAGAGCCAAAAAAATCTGGGATAGAAAATGCCAGCTGATGGGATCTCCATACAGATCTGAGCCAGACGGCTCTCAGTAGAGCACAAGGAGGGTTTTTAGGGAAGAGAATCACAGATTTTCTCTGGAAGTCAAAGGGAACACAATCCCTGATTTTGTCTGGAAGTCAAAGGGAGGTCACCATGGAAATGTGTTTTGTTTTTCAGATGCACGTGTTCCTCCTTGAGCTCCTAAGGAAACAGCCCCATGCTCCCAACAGGGCTCTCCCCACCTCCTTCTCTGGGAAGTTCTGGATTCAGCTCCGGGTACAACAACATTTGTATTATTCCTAATGCCAAAATGTCCTGAAATAGTTCAAACAAGACACCCTACAGAATAGTCTGATTAAAACCCCCAGATTTTAATCCACTTTAATTAAAAGGGGCGGAGGGAGGATGTGGAGTATTCCTTCCTCTGGTAGAGTTTCCTGTTCTGTACAATATTAAAGGATATKGCATAAGGATGGGGGTTGCTCCTTCTCTTTTCTTTCCCTTTTTCCTTGTCTCTTGTTTTAACTCTGGGTGATTTTAGCTGGAGACCAAAGAAATGCCTCACATCACCTACTATCATAGCCCAGCACAACCTGGAATTCCAGCTAAACAAYATCCTAAGGAAAAAAAAARSMRRAAAWYYYYYMMKRMMMCCYMAAWKSYKSSCTTGGGCCTCAACAACTTCATTTTGCACTGAAAAGAACCTCTGACACAACACGGAAGAGCAATAAAATATTACTTATCAACAGCCAAATGAATCCATATTCAAATCCTGCACTTCTGGGGAAAATGGGGTTTAAAGCCCCAGAATCAGCTGCATTTTGGGGACAATTAATGCAAAGTCAGGGAAAAATAAACTTCCCATGGTGATCTTTAACACCC
Source organism: Malurus melanocephalus (assembly GCF_030028575.1). Taxonomy (NCBI): domain Eukaryota; kingdom Metazoa; phylum Chordata; class Aves; order Passeriformes; family Maluridae; genus Malurus; species Malurus melanocephalus. Next base: position 865,626 of record NW_026623559.1, read on the forward strand.
TTAAATAATTTAAAAGGGGAAAATAAAAAAAAAGAGTATTCTGGTCAGAACGGAGACAATTTCCTGGATTCCCTCTTTGCTCCTCATTAGCTCTGGATTCAACAATTTTGATGTGTACACAATAAAGTCTGTTTGGAAAATAAGGCACCAAGGGTTTTCCCTTTCACTTTTCTGACTGACTTCAGGGGCAATACCTACAGATCCCTTGGGGAGTTTCTTTTCCTTTGGAAAACAACAAGGCAAACCCATGTGAATACTCAGGAAAACAGGAATTTTGCATTAAAATTCCAGATGAACTCTGCAAGGGCAGTAAATCCCAGCTGCCAAATGGGATACCGAGGTGCCACTGAACAAGACCAAAGGTATTTTAAGGAAAGTTTTTGGGATTTTTCCCTCCAGCCTCCAGGCAGGACTGGCACAAGGAAAGGTCACCATGGCAACGACAATGCTCATGTTAAAAGGACTTTGTTGCCACTTCCTCCTCTTAAATTTTTTAAGGAATGTGGGGAACAGATCAATAAATTGATGATGTCAGACACATTTATTTGTCCAGCTCAATGTGTTCACCACTTAGGGTGCATTTGTTCAAGCCCCAGGGATTTCAGACAACTCTTGGCAATTTGCCCTCAGTTCTTAGCTCCAATGGCTCAAATCCTCTGGGAAAAAATTTCCTTTGGAGATGGTTTCCAGTCTGGCAGCTGATAAGAAGCTGAGCTCTGCCTTGAGAGAACTTGTGTACCTTCTCCCAGGGCTGCTGAGAAGCTTTTCATGGAATCACAGAATGGCTTGAAATGGCAAGGATCTTAAAGCCCATCCAGTGCCACGTGCCACCCCTGCTATGGCAGGGACACCTCCCACTGTCCCAGGTTGCTCCCAGCCCCAATGTCCAGCCTGGCCTTGGGCTCTGCCAGGGATCCAGGGGCAGCCACAGCTTCTCTGGGCACCCTGTGCCAGGGCCTGCCCACCCTCCCAGGGAACAATTCCCAATTCCCAATATCCCATCYRKCCCTGCCCTCTGGCAGTGTGACCCCATTCCCTGTGTCCTGTCCCTCCATCCCTTGTCCCCAGTCCCTCTCCTGCTCTCCTGTCACCCCCTTTAGGCCCTGCAAGGGGCTCTGAGGTCTTCCCAGAGCCTTCTCCTCTCTGTGCCTACAGCTCCTTTCAAATCACAGCATCCCGGGATGGCTCAGGCTGAGGGAGCACAGGGGGGTCCTGGTGCCACCTCCCTGCTCCAGCAGGGCCATCCCAGAGCTCAGGGCACAGGACTGTGCCCACACAGCTCTGGAACAGCCCCAGGGAGGAGACTGCAGCCCCTCTCTGGACAATCTGTGCAGGGCTGGGCACTGCCCAGGGCACTGAGAGCCTCTTATTGCACAGGGGTCTCACGACCAAACTTCCCAAAGCATCCCTGCAAATTTATCAAGGATTTATCCCTCTGGCCAACGCTGAAATGCTCCAGCCATGCAGGCACTGCTGGGGGAAGGTGTTGCATCTGCCATATTCCATCCTAATTTACTTGGGAAAAAAGAGGTGACATGTAAGAGGAAGGCAGGGAGGAGAGGAATATCCCATAATAAAATCCTACTGGAAAACTGGGAGCAGGCAGGAAGCAGCTTTTCCCATACAAAGCAAGTACGTGTGCACACAAAGAGGGGTTTGGTGCTCCCCATGTTCGCTCTGGCATGCAGATGGAAATGTGGTAGGAGCTCCCTGAACCTGGCTTCCACATAACCAACCCCATCCCAGGATCTCCCTGTTCCAAACCCACTGTGAATCTGAGTTTTCTGTTGAGGTTTTGCTTTCTTGTGTGAGCATCGCTTTGGAAAGCAAAATCAGCAGCTTGGGCCATGTGGGTCCTTTTGGCTCCACGTGGGATGGACTCTGCAGGGGCAGGAGGAGTTCAACAGCCCCACACAAATAATGGAGACCTTTCCCTGGCAAAAGTCAGAGAAAGCAGCAAATGATAGGTCCATTTGGAGAAAGCCTAGAGAAGCAGGAAAAACAAAGCACCTGTGCAGGCACAAACATCCAAGAAAGGTATGAGAAGGAAGAACAGGAGAATGAGAATGTCTCAGCTCTCAGGAAGGTTATTTTAGCACCTGGGAATGGCAGGGCCATCGCTGGGCTGACAGAACTACACCCACAGAAGATGCTGCAGACAGGAAGGCTACACCAAGCAGCCTCCCCTCAAAAAAGAGCAATTTATTGTGCTAAATCAGGATAGCTAAACAAATGACCGAGATTGTCTGTAGATGGAAATTCCAGTGTAAACCAGGAAGGAGAGTGTTAGGATGAGATTTCTGACCACTCAAAGGACAAGCAAGGGTTGGGTTGGGAGGGACCTTAAAACCATCCAGTCCCAACCCCCCACCACAGGCARRGACAACTTCCACTTTGCTCCAAGCCCTGTCCAAGCTGTTCTTGGACACTTCCAGGGATGGGACAGCCATAGCCACAACCACATCACAGATCAGAAAGGATAAACCAGACCAATCAAAGTCCCACCCTTGGGAGAACCTCCCCCTGTGCCAGAAACCACGATGTGCTGTGGACTAACACTGATGGAGAGAGGTTTCATATAAAAGTACCACTCAAAAAGTCCCAAAAGGGAATTAAAATAGCAGCTGAGAGAGCTGATGAGGAGAATTAAATCTCAGCAGTGACATATGGGATTCTGGGCACAGCAAACCTGCCCAGTGTGGATCTGGGAGAGGCCATAAGGAATCTGGAGTTGCTGAGTGGCATCAGGAGCCAGGACATTAAAAGCAAGAGCACCCTTCACACGTGAAGTTGTTTCAAACAAATCAGGAAAGAGGGAAGAAAAAAATAACCAAATCCTGTCCAGCTGAAAGGAAGAACACCGTAAGACGGGGAAAAATTGCAAAAAACAACTTTAAAAGGCTTAAAAGCAAATAATAAACCCTTCCTGAGCACAGCAGCAGCATGAGCCTGACCGTGGGCTGTGGAGACCTTACAGACACCCTCTGGAAAGAGCCCACCAAGGAGAACAAAGCCATGCAAGAAAAGCTAAGTGCACTTTTTACCCCTGGGCTCAGATTGAAAGGTCTTGGGGAGACCGTCCCAGCACATCTTCCTTCTCGGGGAAGCTCCAGGGGTACCCCATTGAAGTGTCAGTGGGGGACACCAGCTGACCAAGGGACCAGATGGTCCTCAGGCAGCACTTCTGTGTGACCTGGAGGATAGAAGTGGCTTTTTGATGGGATCCAGAGCCCTGTACTCCCCCAAACCCAACATCTGTCCTCACAGAATTTGACACATGGATAAATCAGAGCTCTTTGGGGAAGAGCCAAGGCGCTTCCCAAGCCTACTGGAGCTCTTTGAAAGAGTCCCCAGGCACATGGGAAGGAGGGATCTGCTGGATACAGTTGGCTTGGCTTGGATTTCCTAAAGGCATCTGACAAGGTTTGGAAGGCTCTTACAAAAACGATCTAAGAAGAAAGGTCTGTGCATTGATTAAAACAAAGAAAGTTCCAAAATAGGAAATGCATGGCTGCCTTTCCTAATGGAGGGAGGCCAGCAGTGCTCAGATCCTTCCTGCTCAACATCTTTATGTTGATGAACTGGAAAAAGGGGGAGAAGAAGTAAAATGACAATGCTGGTCAAGGAGCTGAAATCACCAAAACCAACAAACAAAAGCCTGAGATGAAAAACTGCACAAGCAATTAAAGACAATAAGAAGCAAAGTAATAACTACATTCAAAATGCATCAGGAATGAAGTGAGGGGGAAAAGATCCTGCATAAGCAGTGGTGATTACTGCCCTCACCTCAAAAACTAAGGAGTAAGGTCRGAAAAGGGACTGGGAAGTGATGGTRAGGAGCATRGATCTGGACTGGATTCTGTGCTGGGGAAAGAGGTAACTCTGGCAGGAGATAATCAAAGCTGAAAATGGCAGAGCGTGCCGTGGAAAGCAGCTGTGTGGGTTCTGGGAAGAGAAACCCACCAGGGAATGCTAAAATCTATCAACAGCAGGAAGGGCCCGAGTCCCAAATTGCTAGAATCCTAATGAGTAAATCAATAATCACCTCTTCGCTCTTGTCCCCCTTCCAGAGTCCTGCTGGAGGGCACAGGCAGGGACAGGACACAGCTGGATGCACTGAGGCCACTCCTGGATTGGTGCTTCCCACAGAGCTGCACAGGACAAACTRGGATAAACTGGGATAAACTGGGAARCTCCAGGCTCYWATCTGTAATGACTGCAAGCATTAAACCCCAGAGCTGTTTCTCAGGGGAAGTTGTTGGTGTCTGACGTGGTCAGACAGGAGCTGCTCCATCTTACAGCTTGTCTCAAGCAGATAAAAGGAAGTTCTTATCTGACACTTATCTATTTATTTAACATGTGGCAGCCAGGAAGAAGCAGAGTTCTCGCTGCTCTGCTGCTGCTCACCCGAAATTCAGTGCAGGAGAAACTCCCAAGTGCTCTGACAACACTGGGATATTACTGTGTGCTAAGTGGGAAGGGATCAGAGAAAGAAGGAGCTAAACAAACCACCTGAACTCTCAGGATTTTTACCTCAGGCAACTCCTTGGCTGGGAAACGGATGCAAACTGGGTCATTTGGGAATCCAGGCACCAAACACTGCACTTCCCAGCAGTTCAGCATCATTCCCTCTCTTCTGATGGAGCACAATAGTTCCTAAAACACCTCAGTGCATTTTGGAGAAGAATTTGTGCCATCCCAAAAAGCGGAGCGTGCCTTGTGCCGTTGAGCGCTCCCCAAAAACCCCTCTAAGCCATGTTCCCAACACTGGGATCTCACACATCATCTCCTTGGATCATCTCCTGGAAAAACCCGATGGCAGACAGGCACAGCAGCAGGTCTGGCATGGGGAACACACTGGGGCTGTGGGCTCTGGTACAGAATGCCCGCGGTGGCAAAGAGCACAGCGGGTCAAAGCCAGGAGGGGTTCTTGGCATCCCTTTGTGGGTTCCCATTCCTCATCTAGCACTTTCCCAGGCTTCCACTGGAGGGCAGGAATATCCCACGTTTCCAGGGACGACCCTTCAGCTCACTGCCACACACCCTATTGCCGCTCTAGCAAGGCCTGGCCTTTGGGGACAGTCGTGTGCTCCTCCACGCTCTCTCTTGGTTTCTGTCCTGCTTTCATGAGCCCCTCCGTTTTTCCAAAACATCAGAATCATGGTCATCAAATAACTGCAGCATTCCCAGCAATGCCTCCCCTCCAGTGCCCCTTTGTCCCCCTGCATCACCTGCAGCTCTCCAGGGTCCCGAGTTTCCTGACAGAACTTTTCTGGAGGTAGCACAAATTTACTGGAATTCCATACACTGCACAGAGCAGCAGCTTCCCAACGTCACTGCATCCCCACAAGGCAACAAAACGTGTTTGTAACCTGTCCCCTGTGCTGGCCCTGCTGAGGGACCYYGAGGGCTYGTCCAGTTCYSGRCCCTYCTGGCCAGAGAGCCCTGGAGGGRCTGGAGCRTGTCCAGGGCAGGGARTGGAGCTGGGAAGGGTCTGGAGCCCCAGGAGCRGCTGAGGGAGCTGGGAAAGGGGCTGAGCCTGGAGCAAAGGAGRCTCYRGGGGGACCTTGTGGCTCTGCACAACTCCCTGACAGGAGGGGACAGCCGGGGGGGTCGGGCTCTGCTCCAGGGAACAGGGACAGGACAAGGGGAAACGGCCTCAGGCTGGGCCAGGGGAGGCTCAG
>NW_026623560.1:0-2561 GCF_030028575.1 Malurus melanocephalus
GGGGCTGAGCATCCCATCATCCAGGGGGGCTGAGCATCCCATCATCCAGGGGCTGAGCATCCCATCATCCAGGGACTGAGCATCCCATCATCCAGGGGCTGTTCTGAGCTGCTGCACCACCACAGGCACTGATGAGCAGATCTGTCCTTCCATCAGCACAGCAATTGCTGCTGTGCCCAGGGCATTGCTGAGTGCTCTGCAGGCAGCMCAGCTGTATGGCCACAGGCAGGCAAAAAAATCAACTGATTTGCAGGCTGGAAGATCCTATTCAAACCTAACCCTGGAAAACCCTTCTGTTTCCAATAGAGATTGACTTTTGTGAAAATTCTTTAAAACATCCCGATTTCTTCTCTGTATGTTAATACCTGGAGGAATGTGTTGGTATCTGCATAAATATGCACACGTACAGCAGCAATCAAATTTCAGTATGAGAAAGAATAAGATAACATTGTATATGTGAATTTTTGCTGATTTTATTTTTCAGCCAGGGGTTTATGCTACGTGCTGTGGCTTGGGCAACCCAGAAAAAGCCCTTACTGTGTGTTGCATAAAGTCATTTCTGTGGAGCAGCCAGGTCAGAGATTTCTAACAGATAATTCTACAGCTGGTTTCTGTGCTCAGAACAGCTGAGTAAACCTGTTTTGCCTACAATGTGCAGCAGTTCAGCAAATGCGTGTCATCTGGAAAAAAAGTTTTAGGATACAGGATCATAAATTCCAGGAGCAGGAATGCTGATGGKCTTGTACCAGGACATTTTGTTGGAAGAACTGTCTCCACCTCTTTGTTTCCACAGAACAGATATGATACTTAATGATCTACAATAAAGGAAATTGTTCAGATGCTCTGGCTTCAGAAGGAATCTCTCTAATCTGGAAGTCAGATGGGAAGGGGGTGAGGTGGGAAATAAACATGGAAATGGGGCTGCTGTAGGGATGCAAGTGTACAATCTGCTGCTGCTGTTGGCCCTGAAGAGTCAAGGCTGAATGGGAGAGATGTTTGAGTGTGAAAAAATACTGGGTTATGCTGACTATGGGGTGAAGCAAAGTCTTGGCTCAGATTTATCTGGTTGGAAACTGCCAATTTCCACAATCTCCTAACCTGGGTGCCCAGCTAGCTTTGTATACCTGCTTGGTGATCTCAAAAAGCATCCATCTTCAGAGATGTGGAACCCCTCATCTCCTGTCGGCTTTAAAGGTGTTATTTTAAAAGTTTTTTTCCTGCTTGATACATTGATTTATGTTTCAGGTATTAATACCATGTACTTAAAGAATATTTTAGAGGCACTACTTTTAAGATTTATCCCACTGAACCAGTATGATCCTGTTGTGTTTTTTAAGGTCAGCTGATAGCAAAGCTATTGCATGTTCTCATGAGTTTTGCTTTGTGTTTCTGGTAGGAGGTAAATCAGGAAGCTTTTGGTGATTAACTCAAGCTGTCTCATTACCTGTTCCCTTCACACGTATATGACAGACCAGAATCAAATTGTGCTGATTATGCCAAGGAATTGCTGCTTCAGACAAAAGTTAAAAAGAGAATTGGGGGTACGAGTTGAAGTTATTAATGTGGATTTACATATGAAAACTTGTTTTTAATAACTTTCCACATCACAAAATTCTCACTGGAGAAATAGGTCACTTGATAAAATCACCTATTTGAATATTTTTCTGGTTCTCCAGGAGACTCAGTATTTTGACACTGTGCAAATATTTTGATGTTAATTCAGCTGGCACTGCAGTGARTTATAACCATTGTTGGAGTAAGCGCACAAGAAGGGGAATAAAAGAACAAAGATGCTTTGAAATAGGCAATTCTGTGAACACAATTACTAGAGGAGACAGGAATACAAAACTAAACTTCTCTATTAAAGTGCGGGCTTATTATTTCTCAGGGTTGTTCTTTTACCAAAAAGAACAAATGTGTATCAGTTTGCTACCCAGATGTTTCCAGAGGTCTCTGTCGAGGTTATTCCAGCTGAGTGCAAGGCAARTGATGCAGGGAATTAATGGGCAGCAGAACAGAGAAATGCTGTGGTGCTTGCAGGGGAGGAGGATGACCCAGGACAAACCCTTGCTCTCCCCCAAATGCTGCACAAGCATCTCCCCACTGGCTGCTGAAAAGAACAGCGAATTATTCTCTTCTGAGAAGCGTTTATGTAATTGCTACTCTAAGTGAAAGGAATCTCATCATGTATTTAGAACCAAAACTGTAATTTCCAGTTTCCCACTGCCCCAGACTTTTGTGAGAAAGGTTCAGGCCTGTTTGGGGTTCAGGGGGCCAGACTGCTTTGGTTTCTGGCTGCTGCTGCAATAATGCTCATCTTCCCCTCCTCCAGCCCCGTCCCAGGGAGCCCAGATGGAGCAGGTGGGACCCCCCAGCCCTTGATCCATGACAGGCAGCAACAAATACACTACAGAAATGCTAATAGGTTGTAATTTTTTTATCCTGTGGCAGCCTTTTGCTGTTTCTGAGCTCCCCTCTGCCTTTGAATCCAAGGATGGCTCCTGAAGGCTGGGTGCTGTTCTGCAGTAATGGGTGGGACAGAGGTGTCTCTCCTCTCCTCT
>NW_026623560.1:2990-26095 GCF_030028575.1 Malurus melanocephalus
CCCAAGGGATGAGTGCTCCTGCTCTCCCTGTGGCACTGCTGGGATGGGTACAGGGMCAYGTGGGGACACCCAGAACGGCCCTGYTTAGATCAAATCCCTTTCTGAATATTGTCTTTTGTGGAACCGTGCCTCTKAGCTCAGTTCTGTTATTCTGAATTTCAAAAGCACAGCCGTGACTGACCACACTCCTAAATCTGTGATAGTAAAGGCTTTTGTGCTGCCGGCCTGGCACAGAGCACTGCACCACTAGCAGGCAGCAGCAGCTTCCACTGAGCTCTGCAGGCTCGCTGGGATGAGGTGATGGCTGCAAAGGGGACTCAGCTTTAGGGTGAGGGCTGGACAGTCTGCATGGCCACATTAGTTCAATAGTGATGGGAAATGCTGATGAATATCTGCAGCAGGAATATCCATGAGGAAAGGACCAGGAGGGTGAACATGTTGGGAAGTCTGGTCTATGAAGGAGACACAGAGATCTCTGCACAGTTCCCACAGTTGTTACAAACCAAGGATTTTTAATTTTCTGGCTATGCAATTAGCCTTGCTGTGAAGCCTCAGCAATGGATATTTTACCATGTCCCTTGGGAGCCTGGTTCATTAGTTTACAATTTTAATTAAAATTGTGCTGGTTAATTTCTTTGAACTGCAGTGACTTCAGAGGCGTGGTGCCATTATCTCACAGAGCAGAAGGACACACCTGAGGCTGGCTGGCTCTCACCTGTGCTGGGTGCAGTAAGAGAACCAGGAGGTCCAGGCACTTCTGGTTCTTACAGGCACATGGTGTTTCCAGGAATATTCCCTGGCCCGTGGCTGTTTCCACCTTCTGCCCCAGCCAAGACACCTTTGGGTGTTCCCACCCTTGCTGAACAAGTCATGGACCCCCTCGGTGCTGCAGGACTCTGGAGATGTTTCCAGTGGTGAGGAGACAGCTTAGAGATGCCAGGGGCAGAATGAGGGGATGGATTTGTGCAATCCCTCACTGTGTTGCTGGTAGTGGAGATGGCAGAGAAAAGGAACGTACGGGTAAGGAGCCTCCTCTGCCTTTACTGGCAGTGCCTGGCTGGTGCTCAGCCACATCAGCCACAACTTTTGCTGGAGATTAACAGGGCAGAGATGTATTAAGTGCTCTGCAGAGCCTGAACAATGTAATTACCCTCCAAGTGAGGCAAGAGTTTGTGCCAAGAGATGTTTATCTGCCATGAATGAGCTGGAGAGTGAAGGGCTCCTGGCTTTTATGAAAGGCAGGAAACTCCAACTCTCCAACTACTATTTTATGAGCCAAGAGATTTGACCACCATGAAGCAATGTCTGTGTCACTGACTTGGCCAGACAGCCAGAATGTGTCAGGACAAGGGTGGTGACTAATGCTGCTAGAAATGCTCCTGAATTACTCGTGAGCTGCTGCTCCTGGGGCACCTGCTGTCACCAAGGGGTCTGTCCTGGTCTGTCCTGGCTCCCAGCTCCTCCTGGCAGTGCTGCAGGTGCTGTGGCCATACAAGAACTTTGGCACAGCCTGGAGTGAAGCTCTGCCCAGCCCCGGGTGTAGAGAAGGCAGCAGCAAGAGGAGAGGTGTTTCCAGGGAGCAGGAGGGCTGCRCTGGTGCCGTGTCTCTGTGTAACTGCACCCATTACCCTGCCCTGTCTGCTGCTCTTCACAAGGGAATCCCTTTGGTCTGGAATTGAGTTTGGCTTCTTGCCCCACTGTCCCAGTGGTGGGAGGGTCCAGCCAGCCTGGCTCCTGCAGCTCTTGGTGGCTGAAAGAACTGTTTCCTCTCCTGTGCCTGTTCCCTGGTGCGTTCTACAGAGGAACGAGGTCTCCTCTGTTGTGTTTTGCAGAACTGTCCAGCCATCAGTCCTTGCTGGAGCAGRCTGGTTTCCTGCTGGTGCACTAATTAATGTCTGTTGAAATTAATCCAGGTGTCCTGAATGTGGGCAGCAAGAGCAAACCTCTCCTCTTGTGCCAGAGGGGCAAACCAAATATCAGAATTGACAGCAGGCCCTTATGGACCTGTGACAGTGACTCCTCTCCAGGCTCATTCCGCCTCTCTCAACACTGTTTGCTGTTTCCTCCCTTGTAGCCCGTTGATTTCTATTTCGTGCCTTGTCTTTTAGCTGAAGCATCTTCAGTTTGTTAATCCCCTTTTGATGGCACGTCAGCTGCTTCTCTGAAGTCCAAAGGGATGAGCTCCAAGTCTTCATTTGACTTTCAAAGGAAGAAAGAACAAAGTCTGACAAAATTCCTCTTTGCAAAGTCCACATTTATTGTTACTGTATTCTTCATTTTCTTGTACTATTTCAAAATTTGTTTTAAGATTGACTTTCTACTGCAGTTAAACTACGAAGCCTCAACCTTTTCTTATCACTTCTCCTTTCTTAATAACAGATAATGTTTTGCATTTCCCCAGTCACATCCTAATGTTCCAGATGTGCTCAAATCCTGTGATTTCTGCAACCTCTTATGCCAGTCCACTCCAGTATGCAAAACTATACTTTTTTCACCTATTTCTGTGTTGAAAATTGTGAATTAGTGTTTATTTATCACATCATCCATCTTGTTTCTTACATCATATCCAACACTATAGGTTTATATTAAAAAGTAAGGCAAAGGGTTAAGTTGGCTTGGGGCCATCCTGAGATTAGCATTTCCCCCATTTTCTCTGTAGARAGACCCTCCCTTCTCCTTCCTTTGATCTCCTTTTTCTCTTGTAGCTGACTAAACTTGTCTGTTTGTTTCATTCCTCCTGTGAGGTGTCATTTGGTCTGAGCATTGCCGGAGGTGATAACCAGGTGCTTTTGACCTGTCATGTATCGGTGCCTTTGCTTTTATTCCCTGTTCCATTCCACTGTGAGTTTCTGCATGCTCCAACCACTCYTGTAAGGTGGTTAAATGTGCCTTTGGCTGCTGTGCTGCTTCAGACCTAACCTCTTTTGCATGAGATATAGGTACCACAGCAGATTAAGAGCTTTTCTTCCACTTTTGGTTTGGAATTCCTCAGCTTATCTGATTTCTCATTTCCTGGAGATGATAAAATTGCCTTCTAGAACTGGAAATTTGGGATGAGAAACATGTTTCTTAGAAGTTTGTTGTAAATTAGCGTGTGTTCAATGGATAATAATTTACTCTTATCCATTCCCTTCTCACCATTCTGCCCCCATAGGCTGCAGCACCCATCACCATGTGCTTCTCTGAAGGATTTCATTTATCCTGGGGCACTGATATTTCCTGTCTGTGTCTCCGTGCCCTCCCTTCACTCTGCCTCTGTGATCATCCTCACCTTTGTCTCTGATCAGAGGCAGATAAATCCCTGCTCTGCTGTTCACTGCCTGGTGACTGCTTAACTCCTTGGCTCTGCCCTTTCAGTCAGGGCTCAGCAGTTCATGGTCCACCAGCTGGGAGTGAAGCTTAAATCAGAAAAGGCTTATTCATGCGGATCAGGTGATGGGGCACTCCTACAAAGCCTTGCCCGGGGAACAAAGCATTTTTGGGGCTTGCCAAGTTGCCTCTGAGGATGCAAAAACCACCTCCTGTGCAATTCCTYCCTTTAACAGAGGGGATTCAAACCTCCCCGCTCAGCCATGTGGTGCCTGTGATTGTGTGGGCACAGTGCAACCTTCGTGGCTGCTGTGCCCTTGGAGGAGCTGGCAGAGAGCATCACAGCTGGCTTTAGCCTCYTCTCTCTCAGCTTTTGCTAAAAATTAATAGCACACAAGATTCCTCCATACCCTCAAACTCGGGCAGCCAAACCTTCCCCTGTTGCAGTTTGCAGATATTCACATCCTGGTTAATAATATAATTGAGATGTTTCCAGTGATTTAAAAGACTTCTGACTAAGCTCTTGGCATAAAGAGGAAAAAGTGAAAGCCAGAGTCAGGGGGAATCAAGAATTCAACAGAAGCCTTTGAACCAGCTTTTGATTTGCATATGAATAACATCGATGTGCAAAGGGAGTTGTGTCCAGTCATCCCCAGCAGAGGCTCCAGGCAGGAACTGGTTCCTTGCTGGGAGATTTCCCCCAGTTCCTACCAGGATTATTTTCTCCACCATGCTTTCATGACTGTGTACTTTTACCTRCTCACTCAGGATCTCACACAGATGTGAATTCCCTTGATCTCAGGGGCAGTGAAGCAGAGCCCAGAGTGCCTGTGGTGTGTGGAACAAGGATGATATAGAGTCCTGGAGCTCTGGGAGGTGTCACATGGTGATGTAGAAACAGCGTTGAGCAAARTGTTTGATTGCCCTGGTGCCTGTGCTGCTGGTGGTGGGACAGCCCTGCAGGACCTCTGTGCTGGGTGCTGATCCCATCACTTCTGTCAGTTCCTTGTGTGGCTTCTTGTCAGTCCCGCTGCTCCTGAAGGTGTGGGAGCTGAAGGGTTTTGTGGGTTTTTACCTAGAGGAGCATCTCGAGCATAACACACAGCCTATAAACTGCTTAGAAGGCTCTAAGCTTTACTTACTGCTCCTTCTGGGGTAACCAGCGTCATGTGCCCATCTGACTAATGCTTTTTAAAATGCAGTAGATTAAAGGTGGATGTGTTGTTTTGGATTTAGCATTGAAATGACAGCATTTCTCAGCACTGCTCACATGCAGCTCGTCAGAGATGATGAACACTTCCTCTTCCTGAACTCTGCCAGTCATCCCTGAACGTGACAACAGCAGTTCAGTGATTTCATCCCTGCCCTTTTCACACACATCYATAAAACACACCTGTGTGCTGTTCTCCCAGCGTGACACCATGTGAGAATAAGTCAGCAAGTCAAAGCTTGAATTTTCACATCTAGGTGCTCTGGATTTTTGTATTTCATTTTATATTTCAGATTTTTTTCTGAATGAAACCAGCACAGGTTGATGATCCATCCCTTAAAGGGGTTTGCAGCTGCACACCTTCGCTCCCAGCTGCAGTGATGTTAGCAATGACTGTAACTGAGGCTGAAATTGTACTTTAATTCCCCTGTGAACTGTGCCTTGTTTGTATCTGGGTGTCTCTCCAGATCCCTCTGATGGTATAGAAAGTAGCAATTGGTGCTTTCAGRCTACATCAGGACCCTCCATACTCACTTGGCTTCTTTCCTTCCTGGTCTCTGTTGTCTGTGTTTTATTGCTTCAAAACTAACCTTTTCTGATTGTTCCATAATATTTTCAGTACCGATAGCTTTTAACTGAACAAGACTTTGATTTGGGATTTCTTGCTTTGGTTGCAGGGAAAAGAGGGGAGGTATTTTCACTTGTGAGCACTCCACTCTGTGCCTGCAGGACTCTGCAGGACACCTCRCTGCTGTCTTGCTGGAGCTGGTTCAGACCAACCCTACATTCACAGCAATTTATATTTAATCTGCTGTCCAGATCTGTGCTTCTGAGCCACTTCAGTCCACGCGCCTCCTTCTCCTTCCTATTTTGGGCTCCTGGGTGCTTTGACGCTTCTTCTGTGTAGCTCAGCCTCCCAAGCTTCAGCTTATGTGAAATCCCCAAGACAGCCAGCTTATGTCACCATCATCCATCAGGGACAGCCACAAAGAAATCTGCAGCTCAGCAGAGCTGCTCTTGCTCCCTTTCCTCTGGGAAGGGACAATATAAGCTTAGGGAGCAGGCAGGCATGCTGCAGAGCTGCATGGATGACTTCACTACATTTGGATTAAAGAAAAGAAAGTAAAACTCATTTGTTACAAACCTCATCTTTGARTATGTGTTATATAAAGCAAATCTTTACTGTGGTAAAGAATAAAAAGTTCTACTGTGTTAGAATAAAAGGTTGTCAAGCATCACGTACAGATGTGATGGTTCTTYTTTCAGCAATGGGAAATGTCTTTGCTCACAAGGTGAGGTGAAAGAGAGCTTCTGCCTGCACTGCCCAGAGCAGCAGGGACCAGGCCYTTGTGAGAGCTCTGATGGAATGTCACTCCTCATGCTACTGATCAAGTAGCTGTTATTTGTCTCTCAGTCCCACCTGGTCCTTACCAGGCATGCATACAACTTGTTTCCTGCACAGGCCCATACCATGCTGTTCCAAAATGTGAGAATTTTGTGCTTGAGGAGCTGGATGCAGCAGTGCTCTCTCAAATGGCTGCGTCCTGTRTAGCAAATTAACAAGATTGCGCTGGGTTTGTAATCAACAGCAATTAACTTGCCACAGAGRTTTCAAGAGAAATCTTCTGCCCACATCACAGGCTCCTCTGATCTTTCTCACAGCACCCAAAGCCATGGTGCCAATGTCTCGCACAGACAGAGCTCTTTTCTACACAGAAATAGGGCTTGAGGTGTCTGCAGGAGAGAACAGCCCAGAGTCACTGGTGTCCCCCAGACCCTGCTCTGTGCCCTCTGTGCAGCCTGAGCAGGTGGAAGATGCTGGATGCTCCAGTAGCAGTGAGGGGCAGGCCAGCCTGGATCCCCACAGATCCCACAGGGAGGATCACAGCACCCCCACTGCCTTTCCACCTCAACCTGGCATTTCTGACTCTTCCTCRCCATGGAAAGAGCACCTAAAAGCATGGCCTGGACCTGAGCCTCCATCCAGGGACCTACTAAACTTTAGCTGAATTTTCTTTCAAAAAGTTTTGGYGTCCCTTCTGACCCTCCAATCCTGCTCTTGCTGGGCTTTGTTGCTGCAGTAAAACCCCTTGGGTAGATCCACATTGGACTGTGGACCTCTCTGGCCCTGGGATGATGCAGAGTGCTGGGTTGTTGCTTAGGGAATGTGCCATCCCTGGAGCAGAGCTCAGTGTTCAGCCCTTCCAGTGAAGGCAGGGATCCARCTGCTCGTGCAGATAATTGCAGTATCAGTGAGATAGAATTAGATTATGTTTATTTCATGACCAGTTATGTTCAAGCTCTTACACAGGCATCTTTACTATGTTAAATTAAAATTAATTAATTGCTGATTCTGGGAAAAGATTAACATSTAAAAGCTTCACAGGACTTTCAGGGCTTGTCTGTTTGGTAGTGCTTGACTTGCTTCTGCAGGGCTTGGTCTTGCCAAGTCAGTAAGAAAATATGGAGAGTGCATTTACTACAAACAAACTGGATGTAGCACCTGGGATTGTCCTCAGTTCACACATCTCTGGTAATTCCCTGCACTGTTTTTGCTGGTGTTCCTCAAGTGTCCTGGATACAAACTGGCTCAGATGGTGGAGGACAAGGACACCAGGGATGTGCCTAGAAGGGCAGTCAGCAGGCAGCTCCTTTTGGGACAGGGCAAGGGGTAATACGTGGCACAGGGGCAACTCCAGCACCTCTTTCCCACCTCGGAAGTGCTCCTGCCACTGAGTATTTCCCTCATTTCTCCCTGCCCACTGCTGRGAGACAGGCCATGTCTGAGCAGATATGGCAGATTTCTCGAAGGTGAGAAAATATCTCCATTTTCACTTTAATTGTCCTGAAATKTCAAGGTCTTAAGGTGTCATAGTTGTGCAGGTAGCTGGAAGAGAGACTCTTCAATCCATATKCTTTACATCCACCAATTAAAAGATGCAGCAGCAATGCTCTGAAGGACTCTGACTTACATCAGCACAGCAGTGAATGCTGCTCCTGTAGAGGCCAGCAAGATACAGTGGATGGGTGTCCTAATCAGCTTCTGAATATGGAACTCTCTCTTCATTGTCCATAATTTTCAAGCATCTTTTGGAAGTAAATTTTCTTGATTGATCACAGTTTTTGTAGCCTGCTCTCCCTCTGCTGTCTTCCTGCCTGTTCCTGTATCAGCACAGATATTCTGACAACCCAGAGTAATGTTTTATTTCTGTCATTCCCGCTTTTCTCATGTATTATTAGATCAACATGGTTGTCTCTGTCTCTTCTACTTCACTGACTCTGTTACAACGTAAAAGCAGCACTTACCTCATCTCCAAGTGTTTATCAGCAAAATTCTCACCCCCAAAACCCAGCATAGCTTCATGCTATTTGTGTTTTCTCCTCTTTGGTGAGAAGGGGTTTTCCATCACTTCAGAAGCCSCAGTGATGGACATGCCCTGGGTCAAATGCCACAGAGTGATTATCTCTTTAAGCACAGATCTCAAAAGGAGATTTGCATCCCACTGCACAGGCTTTCTGCAGGCTTTCCATACTGTCAGGCAGAGCAAACCCCATTTTTTTTGTGGGAGTTTTGTTCAGAGAGGGACTCAAGGACCTGTGGTGTGCAGAGAAGGGGTGACCCCAGCTCTGCAGCAGATCAGGTTTGCTGTGACCATAAATAAAGATGTCCCAACTCCTGGCACTCAATACCATTAGATCCAAAGGAGGATGCAACTCTCCTGTCCCTAGGTGCCTTTGGCTGACAAAATAAACATGAACTCGTTCATTCTGGTTTTCTCACCTCTCTCCTGCTCATGTCAGAGGTGAGACTGAAGCTGTATGAACAAATGCACCATGTCCACCAGATTCTCTGCTGCACTGATACTGACTTTTAACTAAAAATAWTCTCCTTTTGAGTGTCATAACTGTAGCTGCTATTTAACCCCTCCTTTTCAGTTTCTTTTAGGGCTCCAGAGTGGGGCAAGAGTTTGCTGTAGGAATAATTTTGGGGGAAATACCCACTCTTTTAATTCAATTTTCTTTTGCCTTGCTGGAAATGAATGACACTCGCAGTCACATGCACTCTTATACGCTCAGACACACTGGCTAGCACACTCAGACACTCAGACACGCTCACACGCTCACAACTTTGCTTGAAATGGGTCTGCCCTGGCTCATGCTACTCATGTAAAGTCACAAAAGCCACAAAATCTCTCTTTTACCCCCTTGTTCCTYCCCCCTGAAGGAAAACAACCTTGTAAATTCTTGTGGCTCTTGGGAGAGGTGGGAGGTGGGTGTTGACATCCCTGGTCAAGGGATGCTGCTTTCCCTGATTCCCTCATCCTCAGCAGGCAGGGGCTCTGTACTCTCTGGTGCCAGGAACTGGCAATGGCAGCATTTCCCTCCTTGGACTGGAGGAGCTCACCTGAGTACATCATTCTGCTATTTCACAGCACATTTAGACAGGGCTAAGCAGGTACAGCTCCTTTGGCTCTCTGGGGTAGAGCTCCTTTGGCTCTCTTGCTCTGGTTCCAAGCTTGGCTGTGCATTTTTAAACATTAGTAGWGTTCAGGTGAAATTGCTTCCAGCTGCCTTCACAAAGACTAAATATTCCCACAAAATGTTCCTTTTCTGTCTGATTGTGGCCTCCTACAGAGTGGTCTTCAAAGACCAGTTTCAACAAAATCAATTTATTTTGGGCCATAACCACCTCTCACCTCCTTGAGTTTCATTGTGCTCCAAAGAGTTTCCTGTAAATAGATCCCCCTCTTTGGAGGAGCCATGCTATTCTGCAGGGCTGGTGGGAGCCAGCCCTCACCAGGCTCCCCTGCAATAGCAATTCTTGGACAGACAGTGCCTAAGTAGMTTGTTATGTGATAAAACGTCACATTTCTTCTCCCCAGCACTGCTTGTGGTGATATTCAGCTCCTGCAGGAAACCATATGGCTTCCAGAAGCCTACCCACATACCTGTGTGTGCCTACGCAGTCCATGAGTCACATTTACTGTTTGGATGCCCCCTGAGTCATCTGAAAATCTGTGAAATTTCCATGTCTCTTTTCCATGCAATCTCTTAAGAACTTTAGACAGTTATGTATAAGCATTTACATATGTATATTTTTTTTCCTATTCTGTTTTTAGTTTCATGGGTGGTAATACACTGGCACTTCTTATTTTGAAGGAAATTGAATCTTGATGAGAGCWGAGCACTGGCTGCAGCTGTCTGGGGATGGGATTAAGCTGAAAAAGTGAGAMCCTTTTGAAAGAAGGGCTTTGGGAGCAGGAAGTTCCAACACCTTTGGGCTTTCACCCTTTCTGTCTGCTCTGACAGGGCCATACCTGATCACTCCTGGTGTGTTTCTGTGTCCAAAGGCAGCTGCAGTGCTGCCTTCAGTGGGAATGGGGTATTTTGGGAGCCTCTGACATGACTTTGCTGCACTAAGGAATGGCACAGATGGAGCACACTCAGGTCACTCAGGGCATTTTGTGGACTGAGCCAGGGCAGCAGGGCTTGGGGCAGATGTGTCCCCATGCTGTCAGCTCCTCAGCTGCAGCGACTCCAGCCTCAGACAAGTCTATCCACCCTTTATCAGTCTCATGACAAGGTGGTTTTGCTTCCTCAGCACAGCACAGGTGATGTGTAAACTTTGCCTGTTGCTTTTGCTGGTGAAAGTAGAGAAAAGGCAGTTCTTTCTCCTTCCTCTGCAATGGGCCAGCACTGAAATGTATTATAGCCCAAATTAAGAACAGCAGTCCCAAGATTTGCTGCAGCAGCATGGAACAATGTAGCCAGCTTGCCAGAAACAGCTATTTTTGCAGCTGTACCCCAAATGTGTTGGGTGTTTAGCAGAATAATCTCACMACCAGCTGAAGGGGAAGGAATGTGTAGATGGAGTGCTGCTGTGGAGTGTGTGAGCTGACTCTTTGCATTAAAAACATCTCTGTCTCCTCATAAGCATCCTGCAACCAAATGGTGATTCTGYGGCCTTACAGAGSCAGAAAAATTGTCAGAGGTGCATGYGARTGWYYTRTACAGCWGGAAGCAGCAGTGTGAGCTTGCAGAGAACTTCTCCTTGTAATTTAGCTTAGTAAAATTGCCAGTAATGTCCATTAGGGCAAACAATCAGGCCACCTTTCCCTCTGTGAGGGAATGTATGGGTAGAGACTTTCCTGCTCTTACTGTGCTGTTGTGAAGCACGTGTGACCTGGAAAGCTGCAAATGGGCACAAAAAACATTGCWAATTTAGACCCCTCCCAGCCTCCATTCTGACTGGTACTCTCTAAAAAAATTCACTCTGTAGAATAACAAAAAGAATCCCAACCAACAAACCCGTGATATTTTCAAAATGTGATAGTAAACCTGGATAACTTGCTGTATAGTATTTAGTCAAACAATACTTGTAATTGACTGAAAGGGTTTAGAATCTGGTGGTTGCTCTGGAATCAGYTTGTTTCAGCCCATTTCCCAGAGCTGTAATGAAAGTGAGTTGTTTTGGGATTTGCCATCAGTTTTATCTGAATCACCATACAGGAAATATTTGCATCCTTCCTTGGCAATGTTCAGGTGTGTTCTAAGAGGGCTTGAAGAAAACTTTCCTTTGTTTGCTTGCACAGCCTCTGTCCTGGGAGGTGATTGAGTTCAGAAATGGCAATATAGAGTTCTTMAAAAATATTAAAGACATCTTTATTGATCATAAGAAAGCGAGTTTTAATATTATTTCAGTGAGCTGCTGCACTCCAGTGCAAATATACTGGTATATAATGCACAAGCATGTATCCATATGCACAATGTATAAGCTACACTCCACACAAATAGATCAGGAATGTGCTGAAGGAATGTGGRTGCAGGAGAGCTTTAAAAGAAGGCTTCACTGAAAGCTGCTTCAGTGCAGAGAGCTCTGGCGTGGTGATGGTGGATGGTGCCTCACCACTGAGCAGGCAGCTGCCTGGAATCCTGGCAGCAGCGTGAGAGCTAATAGGAGGAGGAATAAGAAGTTGAATAAGCAGAGATAAAATATCCTGTCTGAATGGGTGCTTCTGCACAGGCAACAGAAATGAGCTGAGTGGCTGTTTCTGGGAAGGTTTGTTCTGCAAGTGCTGCTGGAGGGATCAGAATAACAGATCTGAGCCCACGTAATGCACTCCTTGGTGAGAAGAAGAAAGTTTCGAGGTTGTTTCTGGCAGAGCCTGTTACTGCTTACAGCAGAAGGAATGCTCTGCTGGATGCCTGCGTCCCAGGAAGCCTCTGGCAGCTGCCAAGGGCTCTTGCTGCCCTGTCAGCCCTGGGGACAGCTCTGTGTAGGGCAGAACTGTCACACTGCCTGGCAGCCCTGTCCCAGCTGCTCCCCTTCCTGAAGGGCTCTTCTGAAGCTGCCTCTTGTTCAGCCTGGAAGAACTTAACTGATCTTGGCTATTTCGGGGAGCTCGGGCTCCAGCTGAACCTCTCTAACTCCTGGGGAATGGTGGTGGTGCCTCCTCACAGTTTTCCAGGATGAAGAGGCCCCCAGGAGCAGCAAGTCTGGGCCAGACAGGATAAGGCTGGACCGGACCCTGCTGGCTTGTGCTGCTCCATAACAGAGCAGCAGGGACTCAGCCTGCACCTCCCTCATCTTTGAGATGTGCCCCCTCATCTTTCCTTCCAGCTGAGTAACTTTCCTCAAATGGTCTGTGGAGCTCTGTAGGGCTGCTTTTGTAAATTTTTACATTATAAAAKTGCACTAAGAAGTCAAACGTATTATTTAATGAGGCTAGAGATGACTCCACACATCTGCACAGATACTGCAAAGATTTTAAAATGAAAACCAATAGTCCCGCTTTCAATATATATCACTGCTGATACGGTCATGGTCTGAGGCTGCTGATTTCACTCTGACTGTGGTAATTGTGGAGTGATTTCCSTGCCTTTAGCAGAGATGCTTCTATGAGGTATTGGACTCTGGCTGCCTRTGCCTGAAGTCTGCTTTCCCCTGCAGCCACCAGCAATGAAGTGGAGTTGGTCCATGCGTGGGAGGGTAAAATCTGTAGGGGAGTGTTATATTTTCCACATTCTCAGAAGTGCTTTTCACCCATCCAAAGAGTTTACAGAAATAACCTGCAGTAAAATTCAAAAAAGCAGAGTTTGTATTGTGTGGAAAAGTTAAACTTGCTGGGGGTTAGACCACATAGTTTACTGACCATACTGCATGGRCAGTGAAATTTCTGAGGCACCAGGAGGCAACAAGGGCTGAAGGTTGAATCTCCTCAGGTCCCCTGGCTGGTGTGGCTGCAGCCAGAGAGGTGCCCAGCATGGAGAGCACAGAGCTGGGAGGTCTGGGCACTGTGGAGCAAGGGAGAGCACAATTGAACTCTTCCTGACTAATTGCAGGAACTCCATGGAGTTCACATAAGGAATCAAGCGAGAGCTGAGGTTGCTTTGTACTGGTGAAAYGTTGCTTTGATGGTTTCTGTTCTGTGGGCCTATGCATAAAACAAACACAATGGGTTATCAGCAGCTAATTCTAGCCCCAGATAGAAAATTTAGYGCACCTCAGTTGTTAATTCCTTGAAGGTATGAGCTGCATCTGATATAAATATGAGCATGTGGCTGTGCAGAGACTAGCCACAAAATKTCCATTTTTAGTTACATTGAGCCAAAGCAGAGAAAAATGAAATCTGCAGAGGCAGAGATGCATCAGAAATTCATTGGAACTACACTGCAGTTGTACCCTGCATAAATAGCCTTAGCAAACAATAATTAACACAGCCAGCATGTTTCATCGTATTGTTAAAGAGAATAGAATCAGAGATAATCCCTTCTGAATTGTATTGTAATGCCATAGATAATGATATGGTTTTCTTTCTTTGGAYTGCTAGTTTTGTTTTCCATGATGGGATGTCTTCAGAGAGTCTAAATGAGCTGTTTGCAGTGAAACTGATGCTTCCTCCAGCATGTAATAATCATAACCAAATGAGATTTTAATTAATAATTGAATAAATCCTTGGTGAGTTTCTGAAATAGAGGAAACGCTCTACATCTGCAGTCTGCCAGGAAATCTGTGAGAATACTGAGCTGTTTCTGGTTGGGAAGGTGAGTAGCAGTCCTTGAATCCAGACCAATGATGGTGGACTGAGTTCTTCTCTTGAGCCTACCCGCAGTCCACAGGCCTGGAATTTCTGAGCTRTCCTAAAGCAGAAATGTGAATTCAGTGCAGCTTTAATGGGCAGAATACTATTCTTTGTACTGGTTGGTTTCTGTTCCATCCTTGATAAGATTAAATACAAATCAGTAAAACACCAACCCCAAATCTACCTGAGGGTTTATCCTGTCCCCTCCCCTTCACCCTACAGGAGCATTTCTGATGTTTTACCATGCTGGAGGGGTTCTCAGCTATCAGAATAGACCTCAGGACCCCCAACTTTCAACAAGTTGTCTTGAAGCTGCTGTACACTACACCACTGTCCAAACCACCTACCAGAGGACCCCAGCACTGTCAAGAAGTAAGGCACGAGAGAAACTGAAAAACGAATTTGCTGGAATGAACAAACTCAAAATCTAAGTCTTTGTACACCCTTTCCCCTCAATACAGAGCAATTTCAATTTGGATACAGCCCAAATCTGGCTGAAATTTACTTCCCTTTTAAATACACTCTCCATTCTCTGAGTACCTGAAGTGAAAGGCACTGAGCCTCCAGGAAATGAAAACAAAAGGACACTTTGCACTTAGAGAGGAATGTTTCATTGTGTTCCACCTGTGGTGAGGTGTGACTTCATCAAGTCCCATCTTGAAACCAGCTCAGTGACTCGTCTCCACTCTTCTGGTTGGGAAACAGCTTCAAACTCCACTGCTCTTGATCCAGGAAGCTTTCAGGGGAAAACCTGTTCTTTTTTTGCTTGGTAGTCTTGGTGTCCTGAAGGTGCCCTGTGAGGTCCTCCTCGGTGGTCACCATCCCACATTTCCTCCTCTGCCACCTTCCAGAGCAAATTCACCTTAGTTGAGCACAGATGGCCAAGGTTATATGTAACTAACACTAGGAGAGATCTCACCAGTGTTTTGTGCAGGACCATTAGTACAGCCCTATCTCTTGTAAATCTCACTCCTGAGGCCCCTGTCCATTATCTTCCCTTTTCATGGTCTTAGTAAGGGCTCACAGCCATCCTTTGTTGGCTGTTTTTGTTTCTTGCCTCTCTCTCCTGCCTGGTAGGACTTTGATCTCTACACWCTTCCAAATTCACAGCATTTCTATTCATTGTAGCTTTTCATGCCACCCCATGCTTCCTCCATAAGCTCATCTCTGTGAAGTATAAAATATTTACTGATGGAAGARAAAGGAAAGTATTTTACCTCTAAGTCCTGGTCCACATAGTCTCTGCATCCAACACTARAGAAACTTCACTGCTTTCAGCATTAAGCAAACACATAAATGCAAACAATTCCAGGACAGAGGCCTGCACATCACCRAGTTTATGCTTTATTTGGCCACATTTCCAAATTATCACAAAAGCAGGACAAGAATTGCAGGCATATACCTGTCTTCCAACTATTCTTGTCCTTGTAAATCAGTTTCGGTATCAGACAAACTCATGACTCAATGCTCTCTGCTGTTGCAGTAGTGCAGCTCTGAGAAGGAATGTGGTACAGCCTCTGGTGGTATCACCTCATACCCTGTAAAAATCACAGTTGTGGGTAGTGCAAGGTTTTATTCCCCCAGTAATGAACATCTGAAAATAAGGGAMGTTGATGGATTACTTCCAGAAATGCTGTGTTTTGAGGACAAAAAGCAAATAGAAGGAATAGAAGAATTGGTACACCAGCACTTAATAGCCTTGCAGTACATGTTTTCTCTGAGTGTGTGTGTTGGGTTATTGCAACCAGCTTCCCTGTAGCTTTCCGGAGCATCCAGCTGGACCCTTGGATCCATCTGGAGAAGTTAGCTGTCCATGCAGCTTTGCCAACAGCAGCAGAATGCTTAGGTCAGTGTATTCAGAAGTAGTTCTGATTCTGAGAGTCTAGTATAAGCTCCTTGGATACTTAAAACCAGAAACTGTTAAAATTTTCATTGACCTCTACTTGCAGTAGTATTTGATCAAGGAATTGGGGCAAGATAAATGATGTAGGAGCAACAAAGTTTAAATGAATTACCAATAACAGAGGATTTACTGAAAGGATAAACAAGAATTTGCATGTGAGTCAGTAACAGGACTTTGGACTCTGATAATCACTTTTATATTCAGTAAGAGAAGGTACAATCTCACTGGGATTTAAAGAGTGGTTTTCACAAAACRYWCACGARRGCTCTCTGTAGAGGYYTTTTTTGAAAAATGGGCAGGTTTAYRGGGAATTTCTGCACCTCARCATSTATCAAAATAKAACAGAAAAGCTGTGTGGGCACTGCAGGATGCTCACAGCTAAAGGCAGCTCAGSACCACAGAATGCTCACTCCTGGAATAAAGGGCAGGGTGCATTTACTGTGGCCAGTTCCTGCAGCCCCTAGGTCCTCTTTATCTGTAGATCCCTGCAAGCTGGGCAGTTTCCAAGGTTTCTTCATTGTTGAAGCTCTGCAGTGGTTCAGTGGGACACTGGAGAACTCACCCCCCAGCTTCAGTCACTGGCAACTTCTTCCTTTAATTATTTATAAAATTCCAAACGAGGCTAAATCTTTTCTTGAATTCTCCAGCTGCATTCCATTTTAACACCACACTTTTCCTTCACATACCTGTGGTACATACTTGCTTTCATCCTCCCAAAGCTTCTACACAAACAAGAAGGAAGAAAACCCATTAAAGGGAAGGTGTGCCTGATAATTCAATTACCTGCTYACAGCCAGTGAGCCAGGAGGGCCAACTCATCGTGCTGGCTTCAGTCATCCTCTCAAGYGATCTCTGCAGAAAACTTCTACCATCTCGAGGAGCAGGGAATGTGGACGGGCAGGAGATGGGAAGTTTGGGCCTTAGGCACCCATAGTCCAGCCTGTAGCCATGATTTGTGAAGGGCAGCCCAGCAATCTGCTGGTTGTGCTCCTGCTAATTGTCCTCAGATTGTATTTCTCCARTTATTGGGTGAGCTCTAAAGGTAGGTGTTAGCATAGTTAGAAGGAATCTTAAACAAGTGTAGCTGTCTGTCATTCCAAGAGAGAGGGGTTACTATAAGAGCTCCACATGCTTAGTGTGTTGCTGCAATGTTTAGAAATACTCAGTGTTTGGTGTGAAGTAGAACGTTTTAATACGTTGCAGTGAAATGGTTTATTTGGAGAGTGTCTCTTAGCCTTGAAAGTAAGGTACATTCTGACAAGCATTTGCTTCCTATAAAAATCCCTGCCAAACTCCCTTTCTGTTTTTCCCACTCACCTAATCCAGGTAYACGTGTCTGTAATCCCAAAATACAAAGATTTTTTATCTTTTCAGGTGCACATGATGGACAGAGTGGTGGTAGCAGAGTATGTATCTCTCACCCTTGTGCGAGAGGCACAAGGCTGGGCACAATCCCACGCTTTCTGCTACAAATACTGCATTGTTTGGGTTGGGAAAACAAAGGTGTCTTGATGTGATATGCTGTGATGTCATTGTGCTGTGTGCTGCTGGATCCCATGGCTCAGGCACACCATTTTCTGTACYCGGGGTGGTGAAAGTCAGCACAGTGCAAACCAAGCCAAGGATGGCAGCTCAAGGCTGTGGACTGTGCTGCAGAAATAAAGAAAAAGCACTTCCATGTTATTTACTCTATTTCCATAGAGTAAGAGTGGCTTCTGTCCTTTCCAGGGGAAGGTGTTATTTTGCATAGCCTGTGTCTGAAACCTGCAGTGAAGTTTAACAGCCTTTTCTTGTGCTTTGTCCGAACCTTGCTGTTTTGGGGGCATTTGTTACATTTTCACAGCATGTGAAGAGTTTAAATTATTTTTAATACATGTTGTTTTAATTGGGTAATGCCATCATACGAAAATCCACAATTTTACCCTCTAAACACTCCTGTTAGCATTTAGTCAGGTAAAACCCAAAGCAACTGCTGCCTTCCTTCCAGGAAAACACTGCTCAAGAGCATCTAACATGCTCTTTGAAGGTTTATTTCTCRCTTCGGGTTTTCACACAGACAAACTCACTTCATACAACACACCAACCTCTCTGCTTAATTTGACTGGGAAAGTTAAAATAGGCAGGTTATATAATGATGTTTATCTTTACATCAGGAAGTCAACTAAGAAGCTGTTAAGCTGATATTATATAACAGCCCTGATTACAGAAAGTGTGGAGGAAGATGGTCTAGGTTGATGCATGTCATATGGGCAGTAATTGTTAATGATTATAATTAATATTGTTTTGTGTRCTTTTGTTTTTGATGTTTTGCAGCCTTCCAGAAGATGTTGGAGAATTAGCAGCCAGGCACTGAATTTTAATTGTTTCTAAAAATTCTAATTGTGCTATTCTATACATTAGGTACATACATTTAAATAAAATATTCTAAACAATGGAAAAAAAAGTCACATATTTCCTATCAGGCTGATGTTCCTGAGGGTGCTGGAGTAATAAAACTCACTCTTTTGTAGGATTTTGGACTGTTCCAAACCAAATAGATAAACCTTATTACAAGAGCAAAAGAAAGATGAGATTGTTTTATACACATGGCAAACAATCCCTAATTGAACAAGAGCTCAAACAATCCTATCATACACAAACTGCACAATGATAGGGGAAAAAATATTTCTTAGACAAAAAGAAGTCCAATTTTCTCTTACTGTCCCGRTAAACAGGAACATGTTCATCTACCAGCCCAGCTGGACTCGCTAATGCTAAGAAGAAAGACCTTCTTGTATTCTGATGGAGATCAAATTAACCTAAAACAAGTTTCAGTTATGAAGACAAACTGGATATACAGTCCAAAAATGAAAATTATGAAGATTGTATTACTGGGCAAACTATCTTCTCTGTATAAAAAAAGATTAAAATGAAACAAGCAGAGATGTGTAAGGTGATCCCACAAGAATTCCATTGAGTGGGCTTAATTAAATTTGCTGAACTATGATTTTTTAAAAATAAAACTTTGATTTTAACAACAGAAGATCAGATGCTTCCCCATGTAATAGTCACCAACTTACTTTACACACAAGAATGAAGATGATAGACAAAAGCGAGCAGAATTTGAACTGTTAACGATACCTGTGACARTCAAGTGACTCTTTCCGTTGTGTGACAGAATGACTGCAGACTGTGTTGAAAWAAGTCTCTTCAGTCTTTAGTGGCCTCATGAAAATTTGCTTCACGTAGTAGCTTTTGCAGGGAAAAAACGACACATTACCACTCCRTGTTTTGATTCAAGTAGAATGCTTCTACAAGAAGTTTTTTTGCATCTCTTATAACCCACAAAATTACAGATGCTAAAGGTGCTCTTCTGAAAAGAGAGCTCCTGGAAGGTAAGGCTGTGGCACACGATTCAATCTTATCAGAGAATCCAGATGAGTGGAGGCATAATGAACAAGCTAACTTCACTCAGGCTCCATTCCTTGTTAGGCAGGGGAAATGAGGCTTCATTAGTTTCATTGCTTCCCCAGTTAGCTGTGAAGCGTTTGCACCGACTTTGCAGGGGAAGTGAAGTGGAAGCTTTTCTGCAGCTGTCAGAGATCCTTTCACCAGCAACAGCTCSCAGTTCTGAATGAATATGGGAAATCATCTGCTTTGTGTACTATATGGTGTCTGCTAGTACTATATGGCGACTTWGGGCATTAAATGTGACAAAATTGAGAGAGGACCAATTTTATTGTTCTTGTGTTTTCTTTCATTAGTAGCCAAATATATATTWAAAAAAAGTATTCTGTTTTACTCATTGTTCTTCAATAGTAAAAATTTATTTTTACTAAAATTAATATTATATTATTCTAGAAATATTCCACCTTATAAACCAGTGTCCAATTTGAAATGAATATGACCAGATGCACCTGTATTTATTCTATCTACCCCACCTTCTGCTGTAATGGAGTTTGTCTCAGCATGTTACCACTGCATTTTTTTTTGCCAACTAATAACTGTAAACTCCTGCAGYGTGGTGATGACGGCTGTCCTTGCTTTTCTTGGTGTTCTTGTGTTGATTGTCAGTACGTGTCCATCTCAAGAACATTTTTGTGGTCTCCTGAGCTCATGATACCTCTCCAGTTACCGTGTGGGACACCAGCTGCAACACATCTTACTGCCGTTGCCAGTTTGAGAAGTCTGCGTTGTTGTCACCTGGCTCCAGCGAGATTGAGGAGTTCACCACGTAGCTGGCATGAAATCAAACCCCTSCATGTCCTGTTACCCTGCCTGTGGCCAAAATGTGACTGCCTCAACGTACAAGGGGACTGACAGCATTCTTGTTCCCCGTGCTGTGATGCCACTGACCAGTGATGTTTCTAAAGCTGAAAGAGCCATTTCTAAAGTGGCAGCTGGACTGCCTTGAGGAGTGGGAGCTGGTGTAGGATCAGGTACAAATCCATGGCAGGGCTTACTACTRTGATCACTTGCCAGAGCAGGCAGCTGCCAACAAGCTCTGGCACAGTTTCTCAAASTGGGAAAGCATTGTCTCTGTTTCACTATAGTTTATAAAACCAGGTTTATTAGGCTCTGACACAGGGCTGCTTTTCCCCGCATACAAGTGGCATGGGCTAGGATCAGGTGGCTGTTACAGAAGTTTTCCAGGAAACATGTTTGTGCTGTGCTGGCCTCCCTGCTGCCAAAAGCTGCCTGGTCCCGTATCACACATCCTCCCTAAGCACACGTCCTCAACAGGCAGAGCAGTACGTGTGCTGGAACAAGCTGCCTGAGGTTGGTCCCAGGCAGAACATCCCASACACGCTCCTGGCAACAGCTGCAAAAGAAGGGATTTGAACGGGGAAATCTGAGGGCAGGGAGGAAGGGCCATCGGTCACATCCTCAGCTGCTTCTAGGGCCAAGAGGATACAATGGCAATGGGCTGCTGCTTCGTGTAATTGTCCCAGAGTTCCTGTGCCAAGGGTCATTTTGGAGCACAGCCAAGGTGTGTTAAACACAGCACAATGTTGACTGCTTTACTGACCACATCAGTCACAATCTAAGTACAAGTTTTTCTGTATGCTGCCTGTAATGGCTTGATTTAAATGAAATTGCTCAATGATGCTCTGGTTCATCCTGAGTTTTCCCCTCCTCCAAGGGAACTACACAATTTCCTGAGAGCTGGAGCCTGAAAAAGATGATGTGTAATACAGGACAGTTTTGCAACACTGACTCTTGCTGCAATGTTGCTTGTAAAAATGTCATTTTAGCATTCATGGGATATTTTCTGTGTGTGCTGGAATTTCAAGCCCGCTTTTCATACTGAAGTTTAATACCGTGCTTTCTGGTTCAACTACTTTCAATCAGTAAATACACTCCTAGAACAGAAACAGAAGTGCTGGGAACCAACACCGCTCTCTGAGGTACAATAAGGCCCACCTAATTGCTTCCTGACTTGCTGATCCATCATCCTGACCCCTTCTTTGATGTTTTCTTTTTTTTTTTTTTTTTCCTAGAGCATTAGTAACAAGTGAGAAATGCTGTCTCAGGGTGTTATATATGGGATTATTTCTCTATCCCCAGCACAGTGACCGTATGTAATAGGATTATCTCTTATTTAAAATAAAAAAAGACTTGGAAACATCAAATCTTGTGTATGAAAAAGTAGTTTTTTAATGGTGGTTCCTTTAATTGTAAAAAAAWTTATTTTTCTGCTTTATAATAATACATTTATGTCAGTCAGCAAAATCAACCTAAATGTTGCAGATGTCTCCTTTCTGCTAGCTAAATTTAGATTGTTCTTCCTCTCCTTCTGTATATATATTCCTCTGACATCAAGAGGGTTATTGCCCCTTTAGAGTGCATTTATTGCTGTTGTAAACACTGGAAACTGATGAGGCCAGATGATGGAGGCGTCTGCCAATGTCCCTTCTTAGCCTGCTTTCATTTCAAAATACCCAAACTGGTACCAATTGGTGCCAAAATTCTGAAATATGAAAATACAACTAGAAAGGAAGAAAATGGGCAATGTGTGTCACTTAGCACTGAATGTATGTTCTGCTTTCTTCAGAGAGATGTGTGAACACTCACAGTACATAGCTGTGGGAGGAGGAGAAACTCCTGGCACAAATCAAAGAACAAAACATAGGAGTGTTGGGAAGGGAGAGGAGAGGCCTTTTCTAGATCTGGGTTAGATTTGTAACAGTGTAAGTTTCCTTTAAGACTAGGTTTTTGYCAAAGAGAAATCTAATTCTGATTTTTAGACCAGAAATTTGTGAGAATTGCCCAGAGGATTCTTTTTAGGTTCTTTGGATGAGCTCTTGAACACTTTCAGATGTGCTTAAATCTAAAAAGTGTAAAGGGAAATGTAAACTTGAATCTAAAAAACAAGAAAAATAAAAGAAAAAAAAATCACATCAGCAGTATTTGCTTTGAACTTTCAAGTCTCTTTCTGCCTCTCATATGTGCAGACAGGGTTTAAAGTGTATCAGACCAGAGGCTCTGGTTGCCTGAGAAATAAGTACTCCYTTTCAGTACAAGTTACCCCTAGATTCAGCAGCTTTAATATATATTTTCTTTTAATGTACATATAGAATATGCTGCAAAGACTATTAGCTCACACATATTTCTATGTAAGGCACCCATTTCTCTGCTCTGTCACCTCTTAACTATCTTGCAAAAAAGCAAGATATTTGTTTTGCCTTTGGGGGCAAYTCCTTACAATTTCCAGTTTTGAGAAAGTAACTGATTCTGACCAGCCCCTGATGTCAGCCTATACAGCCCATTTTTTAAGCTTCCCAAGWAGCAAAGCTTTTCATGCTTTTTCCCATCATGTCCTTATGCTAACCTTATGTCCACCGTTAACTGCAGCAAAGCATTTCTTTATCCKGCTTCAAGTGAGTCCTTCCTCACCCTGTTCTTCACCAGGACTGAAGGAAAAAACCCCAGCAACAGGTGGATGCCAGTGCTGCGTGGATCGGTTACTGTGCAGGCCGGCAGGGTCTGTGAGGTGTCTCTGTCCTCCTGCCTGTCCCTTTGACCTCCTGCCACGTTCCGCGGCTCTGGGCTCCCCGCGGCCAGGCACAGCTCTACCGGCGCCTTTCCACCGCTTCCACAGCACCAACACCGCCGTTTGGTCCGTGYTGCCCAGAAACTCCCGCAGTGAACCGGGACGAGCGACACCGCAGGTACCCGGCGCACACCTGGAGCTGTCCCGCCCTCCCGCAGCCCACACGCCGGGCACCGCCAGCGGCGCGCCCGGGACGGCGGCGGCGATCAGCGCCGGGGACTCTCAAGGCGCGTTTGGCCGGGAGCACGGTCCCTCTGCCGCGGCAGTGCCCGTCCCGCCGGTGCCGGTGTCTGTGTCGGTGTCAGGGCAGGCTGAGGCGCCCCGCGGGCCGGGCGGGCCGGGGCGGGGCGGGGCGGCCCCTTTAAGGCGGGGGGAGCCCTCACCTGCCTCCTCCCCCGCCCGCCGCCAAGGTACCGGCCCCGCGCCGGGCCCTGATTGGGCGCCCGCCGGGCCCGGTCACGTGGGGGGGGCGCGCTCCCCCAGCCTCCAGGCCGCCATTTTGGCTGGAAAGTTTGGAATTTCCGAGCAGTGCGGGCGGGAGGCGGCGGGAGCGCCCCAGCCCTGCCC
>NW_026623560.1:26628-72956 GCF_030028575.1 Malurus melanocephalus
CGGTCCCGGCCGCTGGGGCTTGTTGCATCCCCGGTGCTCCTGCCCGGTGCGCTCCGGTCAGCCGTGTGTCTGTCTCCGCTTGCAGATACCCAGCGAGCCCTGCGCCTCCTGGAGGAATACCGCTCCAAGCTGAGCCAGGCGGAGGACCGGCAGCTGCGGAACTCCATCGAGCGTGTCATCAGCATCTTCCAAAGTAACCTTTTCCAGGCGTTGATAGGTAAAGGTTGACTTCTTTCAATTTGTGCGAAAGTCGGTCGGTTCTTGTTGATGCTGTCACTGGTGGTGTTAAGAGCAAGAGGTATTTTGCCCTTAAGTTASAAGCCATGTGCTTCTTGTCGTTGTTTTTGTTTGCATAGTAACACACGTGTTGTTACAGATCAACAGTTCACTTGTTACACGTACTTTCTTTATTTGAGGCTTTTAACTGGTCTAAACTGCTTAAAATTGAGGATTAGTTTTTACATCTGTGACATGTTATCCTAGGTTTCTTTAGGTTGTTTTTCTATGCATCTTGGTTCACCTGATAAATTTCCAAGAAGGGTGAGGTTTTTTTCTGTCTGTATGTAACAGGTTAGTGAATGAATCACAACATTTTTAATTTAAGGAATCAGGCAATTCCTGCTGAAGCATATCTAAAAGCATCACAGAGTGTATAACTGAAGTCAAATTTAACCTAAAGTAAATAGGAAGGAACCTCTAATGCTTCTAATGCTACAGTCATCTCTTCTCCTTTGTTGCWTATTAAAGTGTAGTGAAAGCCCTACTAATTCTCAGTTTAGAGTCTTTATAGTGCTTGACTTAAAATGTTCCCATAAGTTCTTAGAAGCACTTGCTTGTAATTTTGAATTTCCTGCTTGTCTGTTTGGAAAAGAAAGCCTGAGCATAAATAGAACTTGCAGAATCCTATCTTTATTTGGAAMCTTCTACAGGGAAGCAGTGAGAAGTGGTTTCTTCTTGATTGATGTCACTATCTTTATGATAGCTAATATTAGTTTACCCTCAAGCAAAAAGTTTGTTCTGTATCCTTGTCTTTTAACAGTAACTAGTGTCTGAAAAGGACTAATGACAAGCATTGTAGCTATGTTTGTTACTTSACTTACTTCATGGTTACTGTGCTAGGGGTGCACATCTTCCTTCCTTCGCTGGGCTGCAGCTTCTTCGAATCTGTGTTGTGGTGAAAGAGCAGGGACAGACAAAACATAAACATGCATTGCTGCTGAATGCTTTCTTCTGGAGCATTTATTTCATCTTGCGTAGATTTTAAGAAGACCTTAATTGTGCTGGGTCTTTCTCTTATCATGTAAGTTCATGAAGGGTAGGTGTGAAAATAGGTCAGTTACAAGAATCTTTTCCTTATAAGAGCACTGCATTTCTCTTCACTACAAAGTTGATGCTAATCAACTCCATGATGAASAGCTAGACATAATCCTTGTGAGATGTGTGAACAGCATTCACTCATTGGCAGATCAGAATATTGATGTCTTGTGTCAAATGTTTAATGTACAGCAGCTGCACTTTTTTATTTTCACCCAGCAAATTTCCATATTGACTGCCATTTTTCTTGTTCTGGGTGTGTATATGTGTGAGAGCTTTTTATTTTAAAACTCTTGAAGGTCCATGCAGTACTCTGCTTTCTCCCCCCCCCCATGAAATAAGATACCATTCTATTAGCCTTTGATATTCAGACCTGCAAGATGTAGTTTCTTCTCATRTCCACACAGGAACCTTCACTGTTTATAACTCTACACCCAGTAGTAGTAGTAAACTTGAAAGGGCAGGCAACCTCACGTCTGTTGGCTTTGTTCTGCAAGAGCAGAAAACAGCAATGTGTTGTTGACAAGGTGGGCTGTGTGGGCTGTTTTCTGGACTTGTAAGAAGCTGCACGACCATAGTTGTTGTTGAGTTCAGTTCATCTGTGCATGCACAGCAGGTGCTTCTTGGGCATGTTGCATTAACTTTGCATTTCCTGGGTACCTGTATGATTGTTTATTGGATTGTACACATATGTTCCAGAAACCATCTGGCACAAGGCTGCTACTTGCCAAGCAATGTATGCTGTCAGCTTGGGTCTTTCTCCTTTAACCTGCTCCTTTCTGTGGAAATACCTCAGGRGAGTTCTTGTTCCTGGCAGGCTGCTCCTGGCTATTGTTTTCCTGGAAACACGTTTTTTTATGGTTGATTACTGCATAATGGGGGTAAAGACTAGGGAGACTGCCTGGAAAATCTGTGATCTAGAGGATGGCTGTAGTTACTGGTAGGAGCTTGAGCCTGCTTCTGCTTGTCGTGTTTCCATGAAGATCTGGGAGCAGGCTGGATGAAGTATTCAGTGGTGCTGGGGGTTAGACTTACCTGGAATACTTCATTGCTCATTGCTTTATGGCTGAATTTTAAGTGTGCCTTTTATAGAAGTTGTGATGTGTTCCCAACTGAAATAGCCAGTGCTGTTCTGGCAGCAAGTTTCAGGCTCAACTATACCAAGTTATTTCTCTTATAGATACTTCTTCCAGAAAGTGTACTACTTTTAGTTTCTGGATTGGGTGGTTTCTTTTTTCTTTTCTTTTTTTTTTTTTTTTTGTTAAAACAATACTAAAAAAATCCCCACCAAACTTCATCCATTTATTTTATGCTTTTTCTGCCAAGTTACTGCACTATAGCCAAGATTTGCCTGCCATAGTTGGTAGGTTTGTGAAGGTTGTAGTCAGGATCTGCTGTCAACTTCATTTATCTTTTTTAGTATAATTTTTGACTTGGTAATCAAATGCTGTTCTTTCAAGCAGTAAATAGCATTATGCACTGAAATACATCTTTGGGCTTATAATGAAGGAAATTAAATATTCCTGGAAACTACAGATTTTAACAATGTTTAATGTTTTTAGATATTAAAAGGTTTTATGAACTAAAGATGTTTTAGAAATTAAAGGGTTTTTTTTATAATTTCCATTTGGACGCTGACAACTAAGTAGTATTAATTTTCATTTGAACCTTTTTTATGTTGTCCTCTCCTTTTAGTTCTCTCAATAAAATTTTACTTCAGCAATCTATAAGCTTGACCTTGCTCTTGAATTAGAGCTTGACCTTGCTCTTGAATTAGAGCTTTAAATGATTTGAATTAGCACAGTTAGTAGTCAGTGTGAACAGCCAGTGTCACCAGATCGACATTGCAACACTGTTACACTTTAAGTGAGGTAACTGTAAGAACTTCAAATCTGTAACAAAAGTGGTAACCAAGTATGACCTCCTTAAAACAGCCCGTGAAARAGACTATTTTCATATTTTCTGTCTTCTGTAATGGGATATTTTCCATTGCTTCAACCAGCTATGTGTAATAATGTCTAGTACTTTAATTAAATGAATACCAAGGGCCTGTAATTAAAATCTACTTGAGAATAGTGGYAGTTTCTAGTGAATTTCCGTTTGTACAGGCTCAGAAATGTGTGGCATCTTTTCTAGATTTTGGTTTGTTTTCAGTTAAAATGGCTTATTATTGATATTCTGATCACTGGTGAGATTTATTAATTTACTAATTTGTTAACAGACCAAAGGAAAATATCCATGTATAGAACCATGAGGTAGACTTATTTTCACTTTGGTAAAGTATTTGATATTTATCTTCAAATAGTGAAGTAATAATTCTGCAGGTGAGTTCTGTCCTTAGCTTAGGCATTCTTTTACCTCCTCAGAAGCTACAGGTTCTTCAAAAGGTAMTGATACATTTATCTTTTTAAAAATATAGGAAAAAAAACACTTGCTTGCAAAAGTAACACTTCTGAGAGAAAAACCTGTGAAGCAGGCTTCTGTTTATACACATAATATTTTTAATGAAGATCTGCTTTTAATGGGTGTTGTGCTGAGGTTTACCATATTAAAATAGACTTCTGAAATTAAAAATATTGCCGCTATAGCTAGAAACATGATGTAGTTTGCTACTTTAAAAGCATTCGTTTTCCTGCCAGTAACTAATTCCATGTGCGCTGGTGTCAGAAAAGGGAATTCTAGAAGAGTCTTTACATATACTGCCAGTGCAGTTGGCTGTGTTACTCTTCTTGCCTAAAGTGGGGTATTTATTTTTATATATATATATGTATATATATATAAATGTGTACCTATGCATATACAGGCTTTTTAGTGAAAAATGGCAAATCTAACTGGGGAAGGTTCAATGTGTTGAGTTTCATATGTGAAAGCAATCTCTTTTGCTTCACTTGGAGTCCTTTTGCATGAAGACTTGTCCTGAGAACTGAGCTTATGCACGGGCTCTTCCTAGCACTAAACATCCAAAGTAGGAAATTTTGAATAAAAAAAGTGGTTGTTTCAGTAATCCTTACTAAACCAAATAACAGCTTCCCCCTGGTAAACAGGAAGGTGTGGTTTGGATGAGCTTTATTGATTGAACAGAACATATTACAAATACTGTTAACACTTTTTTACACTCCAGAAAGGGAAGTTCTGTCTCTGAAAATTGTGGAAAAAAATTGATGATTTCATAAAGTAAACTCTTCGATAAGGTTTCTCAGCAGTGTGATTGGGAYTGAAAATTCTAGGAATATAAAACATAGTCTGCAAATTTCTCRTCTCTGTCCACATTGTCTTTCTGAACAAAATTTGGGAAACAACCCTAGATTTTAAACTGAAGTAGACTGGATTGGGTCAGYGCTCCTCAAAGTTGGTTCACTTTGGAGTGGATTGACCACATTCCTGCTACCTGGTGTGTGGCCTCAGCTCGGAGCTGTGTGTGGCAGCTCTGGAGCTCTCCTCGCTCCTTCTCACTTTGCCACCTTGGGAATAGTTCCCATTCTTGCTGGCTAATGTGAAATCAAACACAGTTAAACACAAGCTCCTCTTCTGAACTGAAACCAAAAGTGCTTGCTCCTGGGAAAACCTCAGTATCCACATTTATTTCAGYAGTGTAGTTAATAGAGCATGTGCTGTGATGACACAGTTAACTGCAAATCAGCTCAGGCCTGTCCATTTTCAAAGGTTGCTGAAGTCTTAGTGCATGTTCTTTCAGACTCTGTTGAATAATTTTTTCATCAAGAATCCAGAAATTCTTGATCAAAATGATCCAACAATAAGTTAAGGATTTTGCTAGATAGTCAGTGATATTGCTGGGGTTTATTATTATGTTTTTATTAGAGGAAGGTTTAGAGAGAATTGGATCTCCTGTAGCATTGGATAGTACTGAAATCATTGCAGGTTCTAAATAGGTTATTTTCACATTGTAATCTTACATGTGCTGCATTTTTGTGACTTTTACCTCCAGATAGCAACTTCTGTGATACATCTTTGCTCATATTKGAGGCTGAAACATCCATGCAGTATAATTCTTGCAACTTTGAGGTGTTCATCGACTTTCTGCACAAGTTTCCTAGGGCTATACTATGGTTATGCTTGCTGTGATCTCCTTTGAATACACAAAAATTGGTCGGTTTTAGAGAAATTTGACTTAGGGTTGTGTTTACAAAAGTAGTTAAGTATTTGATTACTTTCATCCAGATGGAGGGAAGATAAACATTTTAGTTGGTGTCCAGATGATTGGAATGTTAGTTCAGTCATTGTTAGTATGTTTCTGCCATGCTGTTTGTTCAAATGTCTCAGTCTTTCAAAGAACTTCATGTCTTCCTCTTCAAGGAACCTAATAATAAGTGAAATAGTCTCATTGCATCTCTTTTTAAAATAATTACTTATTATTTTGCATGTATGTAATGCAGTTTGATAGAATGCTTTTAAAAGTGTTTTCCACCCTGTATTGCATGTGTTTGTGTGTGTGACAGGGCAATGTATTGAATTTTTGGGATTAGGTGCTGCTTTTGGTGGCCTAAAATAGCAAGTAAGTAGTAAGTTGAGTAGCTACTGGTATGCAGATAAATAGTATTGTAGCAAAAGTTTATCCTTGTGGTATTTCACCGACTGTGTATTCAGGGTTGAATAGCTGCACTGTAGAATATATCAATCGCAGTATTCTCTTCCTAGGCTTACCATTGACAGGGTCTGTTGACAAAAGAACCCTTGTCAATAAATCTGCTGTTCATCCAGGGGCTGAAAAGAGAGTCAAAATATTGAGCAATTGTTATAGTTTCCAGGTTCTGGGGAAGTTTACCTTCTGTCCTCCTTCACTTTATTTCCCGTGTTCTTTCACCTCTTTTCCATAGTTGTGCTGCCTGTCTCCTCCCATGCTTCTGTCTGTGTTCCTGGATTTGCTCCTAATTTCCCTCAACATTTGCTTCAGTGCTGGGTCCAGTGTAAAGGAAGGGGGAAARCATGAGAGAGGATATTTGTCCCGATCTTAGTCCTGTCTCTTATGCTGGTCCTCGCAGTAAGGGCAGAACATCTTGTCCAGCTCTGCAGCTGGAATGCCACGTGCCCCCTGTGCATCTGGTTTGCCTGTGTTTTGAGGGATGGAGCTTGTTTTGGTGCAGGGAGAAGGAATCTTCAAAGAAACTGAACTGTAGCAGCTGACTCGGAGTCTCCTTGCACAGATGGCTTCCTGAATTATAACTAGGCCAAATTTGCAAGAGACTGCAGAAGGTGTAGGGCTGACACTGGAATAACCTCCTTAGCTTCATGTTCTTTTTCCAAGTTAGGGGAGGCTCTAGAGCTCTTTGGTAAAGCTTTTATTGGAGTCTTGTAATGTGTGAATATCTTCCCAGCCATGCCCTCAAAAAAGCTGACTTATTTTGGCTTGAGATTAAAAGGTCAGCCAAAGACAGAGGATCAGCAAGGAGAACTTTTGGGCAAATTATAAAAGCACTGCAACTTTTAGTGGTTTTCAGACACTTGTGCTAAAATTTGGCTGCAGGAAGCATACAAGTGTTAGTGCTGGAGGAGATGCTACTCTGTGGCACACCCAGCCCCAGAGCACCTTGTGTTGCCACTGATGTCACATAATTACCTTGGAGCCTGAGCTCTCTGTAGGTAGAAGAAACCAATGCTTGTGATTCTTGTCTAAGCAAAACTATGCCCCTGTAGGAAAGCCCAACTTGAAGGGTTGAGTGAACTCATCCCAAAACTAGCTTGATTTTTTGAATTCATTTCTCTGGTGAAAAGACTCATCAGTTCTGTACTGCCATTATCTAGGGGACATACGACAAATAAGGCTTAATAGTAAAGTTTTTTATTGGCACTGAAGACAGTAGTAAATATATCCCTTTAAGAAAAGAGTAAAC
Source organism: Malurus melanocephalus (assembly GCF_030028575.1). NCBI lineage: Eukaryota > Metazoa > Chordata > Aves > Passeriformes > Maluridae > Malurus > Malurus melanocephalus. The sequence goes on from NW_026623560.1 coordinate 33,792, forward strand.
TCTTGTAGTGGCTACTGGTTTGCAACTGATGTTGAGATATTTGGGGAGGGAGAATAGCTGGAAGTTCATTTTTAGTTTGGATATTTGCTATTTGGTAGGGGGGGTGGGTTGGGAGGTTCTTGGGGTTTTTTTTTAGGCTTAGGCTGATTACTTAGTGTGCATGAGGTGATACTAGATCAGAAAGTTTAGATAGCAGAATATTGTTGTGTCAATTTTCATCTGTATATGTCAGTTTTTCTACCTTAATTATGGGCACAGAAGAATCTGCAGGTTTTTGAAGGAAAATTGGATTGAGACAATGTGAAGCACTTTTTTAAGGAACAACTGGGCATGACACTTGGTGTAGTTGGTATGTGATGTTTGGTTATAGGTTGGATTTGATCTCAGATTTCGTTATACCAACCTAATTGATTCTGTGAAGATACGGTGAAAGGGATTAGTGAGCAAAGAGGAAAATGTGAATGAATAGTTTGGAAAGTGTAAGTGGTTAGGCTGGCAAGGAGTTGAATTTGAGTGTAAAAAGCAGCTAGAGGAATAAAAGCAGACAATTAGATCTGAGGTTAGATGAGGGCAGCTTCAGTTAGGCACCAAATAATGAGAACTGGAAGTAAAAAGTGGAAAATAACATCTGGAATTTGAGTTAAGCAAAGAAGTGTGTACAGAAAGGATGTTCAATGAGTAGGATACAGTTATTGAAATAAGTGGAAGATCGGGGGATCTGTAGCTGGATGCTGCAGCTTGTGGCAAAGGATCTTGTAGAACAGAGCCTGTGTAGTGAGAAAGCTGCAGCACAAGTTGCTCCTTAAATTTTTAAGAAGTCTTGATGGTGTGCAGCAGTTTTGAAGAAGAAATAGATCCCCAAATAGCCAACCCTGAAAGGGGCTTTACAGGAGTTGTGATGAGGCTGGTTTTCAATTCTCATAGTCTAAATGCATACACTTACTTTTGATCAGACACACCCACCATGACAACGCAAATACACAAAGAGAATGCATATTTAACTCTGGTCATTGGCTTAGTAAATGGACATGAAGCTTTTCTTGGTGTTTGTATTTTGTTGTTGATCACTAATCATGCACTTTTCAAGTTGTGGTTTACTTGTGTTAAATGGGTATTCTTAGCTTGATGTAGCAGGTGAATTAAACATGCATGATTGATCCTTCCTTGGAGTTCTTAGGAGCTGCTTTATGGCTGAAGAATGAAAGTCTCTAGTGTTGGCAGATTCTTTTGCTTGTTATGAAAGTGATCATGACTCTATGTTTTGTCTATATGTTCGTTATGTTGGACTGTTAAGAATTTGGCAGATACCATACATCTCAAGTTGCTCTGAACTAAAATAGCATGTTGACCTTTGTTTTCTTTTCTAGTAGTTTTAAGCCTTAAGTTTTCAAGTGCTTTAGGTGCTTTGGCAGGAMGCCTTAAGAAATAAAGTTGTTTCCCTTCCCTCCTTGATTTAGAGAAGTACGTAATTTACAGTGGGATGGCACCTCTTCCTGGACAACACACAGGTAGTCAAATCCTTAACAAACCTATTTTTTCAAATATGGATAACATCATAAACAAAACTGARGCATTTGCAAGTGCCCGATTTAGATGAACAAATGCTTGAGAAGAGGCAGACCAATGAGCGATGGCAAGGGAATTGCTCACATGGACTGAACTGAAATAAGTCCATTTCTGATGAAATTCATAAGCTCCTTGGTTGCTTACAAGTCTGAGGGAGAGTTGTGTTTCTGAGAAGTTCTCCTGAACAAAGCTAGTACTGAAAAGCTCCATGTGGTAAGRTCTGTATGGTGATGCAAAGTTTTTGCATCACCGTACAGTGTTTTGCTGACTTCCTGGCTTTGGCAGAAATGGGTTTGTTCTGCTGTTGAAGATCTATCAGGAAGGAACCCCTGTTGATRTCAGAGCAGGATAAACTGTGTACTTGTACCGTGTAAATCCTGGTAATGCTGCTGTGCAGAAGGACCTCAACAAACTGAGGAAATGGGCTGACAGGAACCTCATGGAGTTCAACAAGTGGAAATGTAGAGTCCWGCACTGTGGAGGAACAATCCTATGTACCAATATATAGTGTGTGTTATCCAGCTGGAAAGGAGTGTTACAAGAAGGGATGTGGGGGTCCTGGTGACAGAAAGTTGAATGTGAACAATCAGTGTGCCTTAGTCTTAGTCTCTTGGGCTGCATTAGACAGCCAGCATTAGAATTGCCAGCAGGTAAACCCTTCCTATTTGTATTTTAAAATGCAAAATATAAATTTAGAGTTTATAAAAATATGAACTAACAGAAAAAAAGCATGAGCTTCCTAGATTAATTCTTGCTCATGCGCAATGCTGTTAACTATATTAAAACTGAAAACCTTCAAATGGGGATACAATTAATACAGCATACACAAATATGATGGTTAAATTCACATATATTGTGGTAGCAGCTTATACCTTTGTGTAGTGCGTGATGTAAGGACAACAGTTCAGTGGTTTACATGGACATTGTCCAGAGCAGTTTGTTGTAGTAAATGTGTAACTGGTAAAGTACAAGAAATGCTAAGCTTCTGTGGAATTTCCTGACATTTATTTAAGAAAAACTGTCTATACCACACAAATGATCAAGATGCTGAAAGTGTAAAAATGCAAAGCCTGTAGGTTACTGTGATCATCAGAGGAATGCTTTCAATTAAAAAAAAAAAAAAAAACCCAAAAAAACCCAAAAAAACCCAAAAAAACCCAAAAAACAAAACCAAACCAAGCCACAGAATCATTTAAGGTGCAAATGACCTTTATGATCATTGAGTCCAACCTTTAACACAGCAGGGCCAAGTCCACCACTGAACCATATCCCTAAGCACCACATCTACCASTCTTTTAAACATCTCTAGGGACTCAACCATTCCCCTGAAAAGCCTGTTCCAATGATTGACAACCCTTTCATAGAAAAAATTTGGCCAATCTAACCCTTGCCTGGCACTACTTGAAGTAATTTCCTCTTGTTCGGTTGCTTATTGTTACCTTGAGGCCAACACTCACCTCAACAACTTTGTTTCAGATAGATAAATAGTAAATGCCAATGAAATGTAATTGTTTCCCTCTTTACCATGATGCAAAGGTTGAGTATCTGAAGCCCAAAACCAACATCATGCAAAAAAATTACAGGGAGTTGCTTGATGCTTGTTTGAAAACCAGAACATATTAAAATATGGTCAGAGAAGAACAGGGAATGGGAAACTGAGTAAAGGGAATCTTTCCCACCGAGATGTGTAGTGTTGACTTTTTCTTTCTCCTCACTGTTAGGTTTTGTTGAGGTTATTGTTTGCTGACATATTCCATGCTTCACTCTTCTTTCTTTACTTTGCAGTTGCATTTAAATTTCTTGTATATATTGAGTATTTTATATATGGTGGATGTTTTTTGTTCTGTTACCCCTGAGGTTTTTTACCCAGTTCTCAAGGTTGGCTTCCTTTGATCAGTAATTAGCAGCTGCTGAGTTGTTTATAGACCTCTGATACCATCCTGTGTCTTTGTTTTCAAGGCCKCTGCTGTCATGCTATGCCTTTGCTCTTATATGCAGCTTTTTGTGCTGGGGTCATAGGTGTTTCATTCCCTACAGAATAACCCCTTTTTATTGGTATGTATTAGCTGTKGCACACACAAATGTAAATTTGTACATTCAGTCTGTGTGCATGTACCTGTATTTATGTACAACTTTTAGGTAAAATTGGACAGCTGTGCGATGTAATATCGAATGATTTCACATATATTTATKTATACTATTTGTGGAATATATGTAGCAAATATTTATATATAAGCTGTGTGTATTATATATAAAAGCATTTATAGGAATAGATGTTAGCTCACACAGTTGTCTGAAGCTAAGTAAAAGCCATGCAAGTTCGATGAGTCACCTGGTCTTTAGATAGTCAGTGGTGGAGTTGGACAAGCTAAAACAAAGCTCTGGGCAGGCCAGGACAAGTGCAGAGCCTGGTTATTCACTCGAGACCCATGGTCTGTTATGAGCAATGCCAACACCTTGTATACAGGGTTACACCATTCCCTTAACAAAGTGCTGTTATAGGTATCCCATCATTCGCTTGTGAAGTTACAGTTACCAAAATGTTCACATGGATGCAGGAAATAATTCTGCTCAGCTTAATTTTCCTAGCTGTCCATACTAAAATACTCCTTTTTGTAGGAAAGGCTTGGCTTGACAATGAGATTTTTTTAGAACATGTACTGATCTTAAGTTATCCTGATAACAATGTACTCCCTGTTGAATACTTAGCAGACACTGCACATACCTGTACAAATGGTAAGCAGAGGCCTTATGTTTGATTTCTAAGGAGCAGGGAAGGAATTGATCTGAAAGAATGGTGTCCTTCATTGTCAAACATTGTCAAACATTGTTGATTGGAATCCTTGTCCTTGGAGGCACATCCTTTAGGCAGAATTGATGTAGTCTATTGACCTCAAATATACTTTAGGAAAGAAAAGTATTTGTTTCTGCAGTTCTGCTGTTCTTTTAATTATTATGTTGTGKTTTTTCGTGAAGCTGGATCTCCCTTGTAAAATTGATTTGGGTTTTGGTTTGTATTTGGCAGATAATTCTTGTTTGCTTTAAGAGTGAGCAGTTTTGGCTTCTGATGTATCATGTTACGGGTGAACAAGCCTGTTCAAAGAACAAAACTGAGTCRAGATTATGAGAAGAGGGTGAACAATACACCAGCAAATTGCTTTTAGAGTAAAAAACCCCAGTTTTTCACCATTGCTTAGCTTATCACACTACTAATAGGCTAAGAAACATAATTTTCTCTTTTGTAAGCTCCCTCCATTGCACAACCGGTGGTCTGTCACTTGCCTTGTATAGGCTTTTATTCTTTTTCTTTCAAACATATTTCTGATTTGGTTACTTAATGTTGTTTTTACTTGTAGGCCGACCAAATTCCAGAGTGGCTTTCTCTGTTGCCTACCATTCATCACTTTTTGTCACTTTGGATTCCTAAAACTCAGTGCTCCTATTTTTCAAGTTTGAGCTGTTCTTTTAATCTTCCCCATTAGTTTTGAAATGCTCCACATCTGTATTTYCTTATACTGTTGTGTGATACCTGGTTTTAATCAGTTTTCTGTGGCRTAGTATTTTGTAACTTAGTTTGAGATGTAATCTCTTTTGGAATTAATATGAGAGAAAATTGCTGTATACCACGTCCTAGCTTGAAGGGGGAATCTGACCATAAACACAACCAAAACTTAGTATTTTASTACTTACTATTTGTAATAATTAGGAAAATGTTGGAACTTTTCTTATGCTGATACAGCCACATGCATGTGTTCAGTACATATTCAAGTGYGCTGATGTGAGGAAATAATTTTGTGAGCTGATATATGGCTGTAGACAAGAAGAAGGAATTTTTAGGTTTAATTTAGTATGGTCTAAAGTTTCTGGCTTTGTAAAAGTCCAGTTGTCAACTTTCATTCTTGTGGACCTAAGGTGTTCAGGATTCATTGCTTATACTTGTACATACTTAATGTTTACATTCTGAATAGTAAAAATGGAAAGCTTTTTTAAAAAAAGAAGGTAGATATTATCATATAGACATCAAGTTTCTAGAAACTTTGTAGATTTGGAGCAAGTCCAGGATAAACAGAAACTAATCCCCTCATTAAGTGGTGCATATATGTCTTGTCATCTTTCAATAGCAAGTCTGTTGTGGTGTCCTCCACAGAGAAGTGGAGGTGAGGTATGGGAAATGTTGTGCTTTTTGAAACAAGTCATTCTGCAGGARGAATAAATGGCTACCTCCGCTGGCAGGGACTTAAAAGAATAGTAGCAGAATTGAAAATCGGTGTCCTAGATTTCTGTTGCAAAACAGTTGCACAAATAACCCCTTCCCATAAATAATGTAGTGATCTTCCTGGCTTGGTTGCTGTGGATTGCAGCTGTAGAATCAACTTAAACCACTGCYTATTTTAATATACAAAGTACTCTCTATTGGGGGAGAAAAAAAAAATCTTTACTGGGTGTGTTTGATTGATGCATTGATGTTAATGCAGCTACAAGACAAATTTGCAACTGAGGGAGCTAATGTGAAAGATAGATTTAAGGGCAATTTGTATCTCTTAGGCTGCTTTGCTCCTGTATATCTAGGTCACTTAACGTCTTCTGCAACCCTCACTGCTATTTCTTCCAATCAGCAGCACTAAGAGCAAGTATAACTTTAAAAATTAATGTAAGCTCTTGGTAGGAATTTGACTCCTGCTCAGAAGAAAGATGCAGATGSAATTTGAGAATTTCAGTTTTCTGAACTCTTAGAGAGCAGAAGTGCAATGTCTGTAACAGCACATAAGATTGGAATGCCAGCACAGTAGTTGCAACTCTTAGTTTTGTGATTTTTCTTTTGTGGGGTGGCTCTATAAAGGAATTGGTTATTGTGCCTCTGTTACTGCCAGAAAGCTGCAAAACTCTGCAGCTTAGATTCCTTACTCATGGYCGGGTCCTATTTCATTTGGTTTACTATGTCTGTGTGTTTGTCTTCTATGAAGCTGCTGTGATTAAAAATCAGGAGTTTGCAACTCCTGTTTGGCAGATTTTTATTTTAAATAAGAGACTAAAAGCTTTACAGGACAACATATTCATTTRTCTGTCTTTCTCTGAGCCTTTTCTGATTTTTTTTTTTAAATATGCATGTTTTTGGATGTGATTCCAGTTGTAGTAGCAAATTTTATACACCTATACTTCATAGAAACACCCCTGGTCTTTCTCTGTATTTTTTTTTAATTGATGCTTCATGTAAAGTAGGATGTCAATAAKATATGTAATGCAGCCAAATTTCTGTTTCCCAGAAGATTCCAGCTAGTCTTCAGGATTATATAAAAAGCTGTTTATTAGTTCATAAGTATGACTGGTAAKTCATACTGTTAAGTTCCATCCTATTTCTGTTACTTAGACTGGAAAAGCAGATGGTGACCTATCCTAATCAATCTTCCCTTTCCTAACTTCTTGCAGCTTCTCTCTTGCTGATTTAATCAGTGCACTTCTATTTCTGTGGCCATTTAATTGAAACATGTACAAAATAAACCCTCTGATAYGGCCCTTGAACAGTAGATTTCAGCTAACAGAGGACTACATGAGTTGAAATTACATATACCAGAACTTGAAACATAGACATCCATCCCTTCCACTATTCCACTGTAGTTATTTYATGTGCTTCTGCTGTTGCTGCTGCAGCTCGTGCTCCTGGGGTTGGTGGCAGAAGCCCAGAGGGAGTGGGGACACGGAGGCTCCGCGGTTGGGGCACAGAGAACAACTTTGTATGTGGTGGGGGAGGTTCATGTGGTTGGGATGATACCCACAAATTTACCCATGACAGAAGAAGCTGTTTTTAATTGGTTTTGCAGGAAGAAGATGTAGTTTAAATCAGAATGTTAGAGTAACTCTCAAGCCTAACTGCATTTTTTTTTCTATGTTTAGATATTCAAGAATTTTATGAAGTGACCTTATTGGACAATCCAAAATGCATTGATCACTCTCAGCCATCTGAACCAATACAGCCTGTGAATACCTGGGACTTCTCCAGCCTTCCAAGCACAACAGTGACATCAGAAACCTTGCCGAGCAGCCTTAGCCCCAGYGTAGAGGTATGATACAGAAATGTGTTTTATTTTTCTTGTTGAGACTATTAGTTCAACATTGTTCTCTAAGTTTCCTTCATTTTATAAAATATTAATTTTCAAAGAAAATGTATGTTATTAAGATCAATAGTCATAGGGGATTTAATTATTGAAATGTTTAATAACATGTATGCATTTTGCTTAGTCAAAAATTTATAAAGTCATTTGTCAAATGTACCGTTAAGTGGCCATTAAATTGGATTTATGCTTTGATTTTGGAACCTCGCTGACAGGTTTAGTATGCTTATACTCATCCATACAYGTGACTCTTGAGTCATTACTTCATTAATAATTTGGGAAATCTGAGGCTGTGTCTTTCTGATTAGTAACCTTTTCAGTCTGATCATAAGAAGTTCTCTGTACTTCTGTATCTGTGYTCTGGAAGGACTTGTTTTTAAAAACTATATGCAACCTGTTACCACTGGTGAGTGGTGAGAAAACTGAGCAGGAAAATGCACATTGATGTGCATTTTTCACTAAAACAAGATCTCTCTGCTCAGTTTAAACTTAAAATCTTCCTTGAATATTATCCCATCAGACCTCTTATTTGTCCCCAAAGACGTGAACCTAGTTTGATGTGTGCCCTGAAAACTGGAAAAAGTGTGTGAATTTCTCAGTCACTGAAGGCAGTGTGCTGTGCTGATCTATTTTAATGGAATGATTGTAGAGCTTGTGTTGATCCATTTTAATGGAATGATTGTAGAGCTTGTGTTGATCCATTTTAATGGAATGATTGTAGAGCTCACGAGGAGCACTGGGAGACATCAGCCAAAGGACTGGTGCTGCAGCCTGTAGGGAAGCTCAGGAGCTTGTCCTACTCAGCAAGATAAAGTGGTTGGGATGCCTTAATGAGTGAACCTTTCTCAGGGGCTGTTGGGACTGTGTAAGAAGGTTCACTTGGCTGCAGATCATAAATGTGTGATGTGCTAATGAGTTAAGTTAAAAAAAAGCTTGTGCTCATTGTAGCATTTTCTTTTCAAATCTGCATATTGAAGCAGATATATGAAATATATATGGATATATGAAATATATCAGGAATGCTTTAAAGGAAACTGTAGAGGAAATCTAAAACTTGTATTCTTTTAGAAAGTAAAAAATGGCCAGCAGATGAAAGGTCAGCCAAGCCAGGGGCAAGGGTTATATATTGCCAAGAACAGCCCTTAAAATATCTTTACATGAAAAAACTGAGCAGCCAAGGCATACTGTATTTTTCAGGTTTCTAAGTAATTGAACACTGAGGAATTAAAATTCTAGTTGAACTTGCAATGTGGGAATAGATTDTTTTCTTAGATTTTTTTTTTTTTTAATCTTGGCTACACAAGATTATTATTAAAATTTAAATTCAATGTCTCTGTGGAATCTATTACCTGAAATTGCATAGAGAAAGCCACTGTCAGCAAAGTCACCTTAATAAATTGTCATCTTTGGAGGAAACGGGGTAATGCTAGGGTATATGAGAAATATATATGAGAAATAGCATGGAAAAGGCCATTGTGCTGTTTAGCTGTATGCCATTATCTAAATCTGAGTGTCAGAGCTGTAAAACATCCCTTTCTGAAGGTATTGGGGCAGTGGCATCTCTTAGAAGTAGGAGCAAAATGAGCTGCAGACAGTAGGCTAGGCAAGGAGAGGCAAGACTTATCTACTGAGGTGTTTTGAAATAAGCTGGTTCTAATGTATTTCATGTTTGCATGTGCAGATAAGTTAATGAGGCAATTTGAGAGTCATTGCAGTTGTGCTTAGTCATGGAGGATGGATGAAGTTCCTGAAAATGGCAGATGGACTAATGCTAAAAAGGGAGTACATAGGAGGAAGGCAGGAGAGAAGAATTTAAGTTTAACAGGTACAGGGAATGATTCTTTCAAGGAGGTAACTCCTTGAAAGTGATAAAGGAGTCAGATAATAGCTGTCATAGTTGTTGATGATAGTTTTGTCAAACAGTTTCTTTCTACTGTAGTAATAATTCTTGTGGTAGGAAGAAACCATAAATTCTGACTTAAGTARAACTTTTGGCATGATTTAATAACAGGCTATCTTTTGAGGTAGTATCAGTTAAAGYTACTTGAAAAATGCATCCTAGTGTGGGTTATTAGTGAAAACATCCTGATTAAATTAGAAATTGAACCATGGGAAGTGAATGTTGTGTTGCTGCTTCACCAGCTTTGGGCAGTTGAAGTAATTAATGGGTATTAATGCCCTGCATTTTGTCCGAACTAGTAGAAGCTAAGAATTGGTTTATCAGAAAAGGTCTGGGTAATTTTGAATCYTAAAGTGAGTCAACCATGTCATGTTAATAGGTGAAAAAAAAATCTTATTGACAAAAGTGTGTTGTAAAACTGTTCTGTTCTACTTGGTCTCCATAAGACTTTGTTGGAGATGTTGTCAAATTTGAGGTGCCATGGTGCAAAAAAGATGTTTAATTTCAGTGCTTAGAAGAGAATGACATGGAAGATGTAAAGCTTGGAAAGAAGGGAACACTGGGAAGGTTTGGTGCCGCTTAAAAGAATTGAACACTTAATTGGGAAAGAGAAATTTCCYGTATTTGTAGAATGTGAAAAAGAAAAATAGTATTTTTTTTTATGCAAGATGTGCTAGACCTACACTATAGAAATATACTTCCAAAAGCATTTAAAATACTTTCCTGAGCACCAGAACAGTATAGTACACAGACAATCTCATTCATTTATAGGTCTTTCAAGGCAGCATAGGGGTCTTATAATGCACCTGGGAACAGTGTAATGAACTTGAGGATTCATGTCCCTACCAAACCATTGTGTWATTGTTATACATGCTGCGAATTCTAGCAGCCTTGACTTGAAGCATGTGTTTGCTGCYATGAAATTTGCCTTATAATGTTGCAAGTGTAGGACTTTCTGTGCTTCCTTCCCCTGTAGGAGAAACTGATGTCTGGAGTAGGGAATAGTGTGTGGTGTTAAATCCAGGCTTTGTGATTATTCCCTCCCAGCCCCCTGCAAGAAATTGTTTCCAGCCCTACACAAGGGCAGTGTTGTCCCTGTATCTTTCTATGTTGTATATGAAGATATAACTTAATTACAAAGTTACATCTTGAGTTTTCATTCTCAAGTGCARTTGGGCTGCCAGGAATACCAGGACTTGTCCACAACACAGTACCAGAGTCAGCAGGTACATTATCATGGCAAAGTCACTGATGCATTGAAAGCATTGTCTGAAAACTCTTCACCAAAGATTAAGAGTCTGTTCTCAGCTGCCCTGTTTGCTTCTCCAGTGCAGTCTGGTGGCCATGGTAGTGATACCTAACAGAACCTGATATGGTGTGGATTACTTTGTTATTTTCCTAGTGGCTCAGATTTGGACATTTATGACAAAGCTACCTGTCTTCCTTCATATTTTTTGTCTTGAGTATCATGCGGAAGTCACAGTTGTCTGACCTTCAGTATATGAAGGTTGMATTTTAGATGTACTTCCAGTGTTTAAAAACATAGTTGCATATATTGGTGTTGATCCCAGTTCATGTGAAACTGAATGYGAGCTTTTCTCCCAGGCTCTGTCAYTTACAGTAAGTTRCCTTGTGTTTCATTASTTAGAATRCTGTTTCCATGTGAAGTTGTAWGGTAATTTTGAAAAGGGCTAGTTTGGTGTTGGTTTAATTTTCYTTTTTTTTTWGTATAYCTGAATGTCTTAGTTTAGCTTTCAAATRTATCTGAAAACTTTTGCATAAACATAATCTTGTACATTTTTATCAACCTTAATTCTTCTTCAGCGACTTTTTTTTCCTTTATATACCTGCTAGGCCATACTTTTCCCTTAGTATTTTAAAATTTAATAAAAAGGATGAGGAGAAATTCTCATGTACTATCAGCTTGTATTCCACATACTTGCTATGTGTAGTATGTGAAAATTCGTGTTTTAATGCTTAATGCAGTTTCAGTTTCAGAAGTGCATTTTTAGCTACTTAGGGTTTTTTTTTTTTTAAAGTCATTTGATATTTGGTTTTAATAAACCCAAGGGCATAACTCCAGTACACCATGTGTTTAATCGAGTGATTTGTTTTGCTTGCTGAAATTTACTAGAGATTTGGGGGACTTGGGTTTAGTATATYTGATCTTGTTCATAGCTAGCTTTTAAAGAAGAAATTCTTACTGTTCTGACTTTCAAGGCTGCTGTCCAGTTCAGTGTTAGTTTATTAACYAGACACAAGCAGATTGCCATGCTGTATTCACTTTAAGATTATTTTAACAGTGTTCTGTGTTGTGCCAGACTGGCGAGTCTGCAGGTGATAAGAATGGGATTTTTTTCCTTGTTTGGGCACTGTTAGCCTTTGAAGTAATATATTTCAACCCTGTTACTTTTACCTTGCTGGTATTTCTTGCTGTAGTTACTGTGGGCCAAATGAGTATTCTTCCAGCTGACACTTTGATGGTATATGTTAGAGTTGCTTAAGAGTGGGAATATAATGCTCCCCTAAAGAGATTAAGGATTGAATTGCAAGAACTTTCTACACAGCTGACTTTGGGAATGACTTTTTAGCCATGTGTGCTTGTGTATATACATAGAATAGTGGTATACAAGCTTAGGTTGCCTGAGGACTTGTAATGGCACATAGCCTGGTTCTGTTTTGTTCTGCCTACTTCTGAATCCAAAGACTGGAGTTTTTAATCCCCACAGATTGTGTATTAGAGAAAGTCAGAGCTACTGATTGCTGTGAGCAGGAAAATTTGCAATCTGTTTTCTTTTCCGTGCTCTATATTTCCTGGAATATTATTTAACAGTTTTATTTGTTTCAATCTCCAGTACAAAATGATGGGGGGGAAAAAAAGCCTAGAAAAAGTGATTCAAGACAGGGATAAAGCAGGAAAGGAACGTGAATATTTCCAGTACTAGGAACTAGTTGGAAAAAAAAAATATATGCAATCTGAAAAGGACGAAYAGTTCATTCCTTTTCCTTGTGTGCATTAAATACTGAGCTCAAGTGTGCCTGGCAAAGCGAACAAATGTGAAAGCAGATCTCGGCGCTGTGAGAGCCGAGCGTGTGCGGGAGGGAGCGGCCTCGGGAGCTGCTTGCTGTGATCTGTGCTGCCATCTGTAGGTGCGGCTCACACGCGGGGAAACTTCAATCACTGCAAGAAATCTCTGACCTARTTGAGGAGTCTATTGCTAAAGGAATAATAGTCTTGTGACATTCTTATCTTTAAATCATTTTTATCTTTAAATCGGCAGGATTTGTTTTAGTATTCTGATTGTTTTAAGTCAGAGAAGTTGTTTGCTGTTAAGCTTGAATTTTAAAGCAGCCACAATAATTTGATTTTTGATGTTGAAAAAACCCCACTGAACAATGTCTCAAAGGARTTTTTTTGCCTTAGGACATGGAACTCAATCTGGAGTCTCTTAGAATTGGATGAGGATACCTTAGTGAGTAATGGTGGCTGCAGGACTTWGGTCTGATCTGTGGTTTTCCCATCTACCTGCAAATGCCCGTGTGTCTAGTGTGTGGCATGCAGAGACTGGCTAACTCACTCTCTTCTAGGGCCTTTTGCCAAAGTCTTTTTTTCATACAAAGAAAGCAAAAGAGGAAGTAAAGAAACAGCTGATCTATCTGCAATTTCAGCTAAAATTTGATGCCAAGGCAGAGTGGAAAGGAAACTTACTAAACATTTTGCAAATACAAAATAATTCAGTATCACCTATGAGGTCAATTACATTGCAAAGGTTTTTGACCAGCTAAGTCTTGAAAATCTCAAGAATGGGAAATGCAAAGCTTTTCTCAATCTTCAATGCTTCACTATCCTCATGGTGAAAAAGCTTCCCTATTTTGGATTGAAATTTCTGTTTCAATTTATTTGTAGTTTTTAGGGTTTTTCCATCATGCAACATGGACTTGGCTTTGTCTTCTGGYTAATCCCACTGTAGGTATTGGAGGGCTGCTGAACTCTTTCTCCAGTCTTAAACAAGCCCTGTGCCCTCATCCTCTCTTTAATGGTCAAGTCTTCTGAAAACCCACTCACTGTCTTAATGGCCCTCCACAGAACTTGGTCCAGGTTATCAAAATCCTTGTTTTGGGGCCCCAAAATGGAATGCAGTATTCCAGATGCCCTACTGGAAGGACCAAGCAAAGGAGAATAATAGTTTTAGTTACTACTGGCTGTGTTTCTGTTAGTGCAGCTCCTGTTTGCCTCCTGTTTGCTGTTAAGGCCTGCTGCAGGCTTGTGTTTGCTTTTCTCAGTATCTGTCAACGTGAACATTTTGAAAAGGGCTAAAGTTAAGCTAACCTCATTTTCACCTACAATATGGGAATTGGTTTTATTTACAAAGCAGCCAGTAATGTCTTCTTAACTTTGGTAAGATTGTGATAATTTTGAATAACTTCTTAATAAGATAAGCTCATGTAGTCTGGAGGAAAGAATTTTGGATGCCTGGTTTCTAATACAATGAAAAAAGATCTGTGTTTAACCAGTAACAGTTTGTATTCAGAATGGAATGGTTCATCAAGCAGTTAATCAGGGTCATAGAGGAAGTCTTGTGAGGAGACACCTGCATATTTAGAGTGCATTATTGAAGTGCAGGATACTCTAGGTTTTCTGTTTCTGAATTTTTCTGCAATATCTTCACCTGGACTTCACAAAGCCATTCTTACAGTTCTTGTAATCACATCCTTGTAATAACCAGCTATTCCTGTGAAATCTCCAACCTATTGTACTATGTTCAAATACCTTCTTTGCCTCAATATTTATGAAGATTCAGTACTGTTTATCTTGATGATATGCTGTATCTGATAGTTGTGCTCCTTGTTATTGTACCGGTCCTGCATGCCTGTRTCTGAATCTGTGTATTGCCCATTATTTATATCAACTCTTCCTCTGCACACATGATGTGCTTGTTTTGGTTCAGCACCCAGCATAGGCCTRGGTTACTCAGGAGCTTCATTGCTTTCTTCGTGTTAACTTTACAGTGAAGATATGGTATTTGGCTTGTTATGTATTTTGCCTTCAGTTCTTGAAATCCAGGYTGTTTGTACGAAGAAAAGAATGTAAGTCTTGAACCAAAGCTGAAAAAGTCTTCTAGGGCAGGCTTCTGGTCAAAGTGAATTYAAAAACAAATAAATAAAATCCCCATGCTCAGTTCAGGATGTGTACACAAGCAATAAACCCCTGCTGTTTCTAAATGTCTCAATTTAGAAGTAAKTAGACAACTTACAAATTCACTTTTAAAAAAAATCATTACTTTTTTTTATAAACTTGTAATAATTACATTTTACAGCCAGGCTCAAAGGTAGCTAGATAAATTACGTTATGACATCTTACTTTTCTAGTACTTTCTTTAGTAAAGTCACTGRGAAAATGCTTGCAGTGATGATAGTGCTTGATCTTTACTGAGTCTTTGATATGTCTACTCAAATATGCTGAAGTTGGGCATTTGACATCCCCTTGTGAAGCTGAGCTGAGCCTGCTTCTCTGGTTACACCTGTGACAGCTCAGTGTTATGTGGCTTTGCTCACAGAATCCAAGAGCAAATTAGCATTTAAATAACCATATACACTTTTAGATTTGTGGATAGATGAGGAAGTTTATCTGCAAAATCAGTATTTTCTAAAGCATTGTTTTCATTTGCATGATTTATTTCTATGCATAGTTTATCTGTGCATGAATTTTCCTTTACTTAGTTATCTGGTGACTTTGTAGATAGAATCTCCCACACTGGAAAAAGAATAAGCCTGTGAAGGTACAAAAAGTGCCTGCCAAACATAACCTGAAAGAATTCATAAGTAATTCAAGGCAAGAAAAACCCATCTCTTGCATACTTCTCACATGAGAATCATTCTTTGTCTTTTATTATTAAAGCCATGAACAGTGGTGAATAGAAATGCACTTTTTCTTTCTGGCCAAGCTGTATAGAATAGTTGTTATTGGTTGTTACTGAGATCACTTGGAGCTGACAGGACAGAGATTTATTTTTAATAAGGATGAATGACATTGAAGAGATCACAATGTTTTTCAAAATTCAGTAGAACAATGTTAATGACTAACAGCACTATGTAGAAACACTCTTCAGTGCATGAAATGTATGACTTATCATGCATTTCATGATTTTGATTCAAGTTTTGATGTGTTCTTTCATACCTTGCTGTTACTTCTCACAATACAGTTTAAAGGAAAGAAGGTTCTAAGTTATTTTATTAAATTGTTTAATTACAGTAGTTTTAATTCTGTTTTTTTTTACTGAGTTGTTGTTTTGAAAAAACTGTCTTCTGATCTCCAATTTATAACACATGCTTGCTCATTCAAGGAGTTTTATAATTTGTCTTCAAAAAGCTGTATTAGTTTTTCCTATGAGAATGCTAAACAGCCTGAATGTTTTAGTCTTGGTCAATATGTTTTCACTGTTTATTTCTTCTGYATACAGTATTTCCAGTGAAAAGTCTGTAGAAACTGCTTTTGGACTAGGAAATGGGGTTTTTTTAATGCATAGTGCTCTTTTTTTTTTATCACAGAGTGCTTATCTCTCTGTGCACTGTGTTTATGAAAAATGCGTATTGGCGTTTGCCACAAATTTTTTTGCTCTACTGGTATGGAATCTTTTCCCCTATGTGTGGACATTGTTAGCTGAAGATGGGTCTCACTGAACCATGTGCATGTGTCAGAAAGTCTTTGAATCCATTGTAGTGTTGCAGTGATTGGTAAAGGGCTCTAAAGCAGCTTGGTTTCACACCCTGCTCTGATTTGTGCAGTTCGTGTGTTGCTACTTTTCAAGCACACTTGGTTTTGAGATGACTTTCTGTCTGCTCTGAAGTGTTTCATGTGCTTGTTCWTCAGCACATGGCAAAGAAATGCCATTTCCTCATTCTCTGGAGAGGTCTCTTCTACATCTCATAATCTGCATCAGCAACTTGAAGGAAGTTCCGTGCTTATTGTGACAGGACTAATGGGTCTAGGGTCTTGTTGGAAGGAGAGTGGTGAATGGGAGAGGAAAAACAATATGCTATGATCCTGACTTCTGAAAGAGTCCCAAAGAAGGCAAGAGAACAAAAAATTGAGGGGTATAAAAGTGATGGGTTCTGAACATATAATAAACTAATTTTAGCCAGGATTAGTCTGCAGAAACTTAATCTTGAACCAAGTGGCTGAGAGAAATTTCAGTGATGAGAAGGTCCTTTAATCTCTGCCCTTCATGAACAGAGCATGAGGGAAAAGCCAAGTTTCCTTGTGCTGTTGGAGTTCCTAGAGCTGTTTGTGCAAGAAATGTACATTTGGACTGACTGCATGTCTTGTATTAGTCATTGAAGATATTTCTGGGCTAGACACTGGACATGAGCCAAGTTACCTAAAAATGCTTTTCCTTAGTTTTTCTYAACTTTTTTGATACTTGCACTTTRGTAATTTCTYAGAATCSTACAGTTTTCCCAAAAGAAGACTTGGGAAATTCAGGAATAATTTCTTTGTGGGATGTCTTGTGTGCATTCAGCTATGAAAGTAATCTCCCCCTCCCTTTTTTGATGCAGGAATATTCCATCAGCTTAACTCATGCTTTTTTGGTTTTTGAAGTTAGAACTTTTACCCTTCYGTCTTGGTTCAGCCAGTTTCAGCAGTCTGAAAGATGCATATTTTTCCTACTGATGCTTTGTAGCAGTGACAACTTCACCTACGTGTTCACAGCAGAAATTGTTCAAAGATTTTATAGACAGTGTAAAAATGAAAAATATCTCTGACTTGCCTTGGACGCACAAGGTAAAAATCATCATCTTGGTGGTTTATTGTTGTAAGATTTATATTAAAATTCCATTCAAGTTTGTCCTATAAAGATATCACCTGCCCACAAAATAAAACATGTGAGTTTGAAAAGATTAGTTTCCTTATATACGAGGTCACCCCCTTCCCCTCCTCTAGTAGCCCCCCACACCCCACTGCTTTTCCCAGTATATATGGAGAGCTGGGGAATTAAGTGGAGCWAAGTTGCAGAAAGGTTAAAGAGAATGCTCTAGACACACAGCATATTCTAGAGTTGTTTTGATGCAAAATACAGTCAGTTGTACATCTTGGGGAAAAAGCAAAATGATGCAGATGAGATTTAATAACTTGAAATTACTTACTGAGTTTTTTCAATGTACTTCATTGTGTTTGCAGCAAAGGTGTTAGTGGGGGACCTAATAGGACAAGATAGAGGGAACTGAGTTTACAAGCTGCTTTCAATGCCTCTTGTGGGAAATTAATGTAACAAGGTTCTTCCTCATGTATGGAACTGTCAGGTTAGTGTTGCAGAGTACACAGGAGGTTTGCTGTGCCCAAGTGTTAGGTTTTTCCCAGCTGTGCTAATTAGGCTGAGAAGACAATGCCTKCGCATACAAACTTTGCCTCGTCACTGCATTACAGCCTTACAAAAGGAAATGAAATTCTAGGTTAATTCAAGGCTCAAAATAGCATTTCTCTTGCAATATGCATTACTCTTTCCTTGCCACTTTCTTCTCTCCCTGATCTACATGGAATATTCCATTCATTACTGCTTAGGAAATCAGTTATTTTGCAGTCTGCAAATGCTGAAATGACGTTAGAGGAGAAAGACTTGTTTGCAACCAAAACTATTTTTGAACAAACGCTTCATTTTAGAAATTGTAACCAGCTAAGAAAAGCTGAATTGAGATTTTTTGCCATAAAATAATTTTGTATTGCATTTCATCAAATGATTCCCTGTGATGCTCATGTGTTAGGTAATCCTGACAGAGGAGTATATGAAATAGAATACGAGGAGGTACTTAACTGGTATGGAACAGGATTTGACATCTTTTGTAGAATATTTTCAAGGATACATTTAAGTTTTTCAGACACAGATAACCAAAATAGGTTAAGAATTTTTCATGAAACTTAAAGCATTTGTATTTTAGCCTGCTGCTTTTTCTCCACGGTGTTGCTACCTCTGAATGAATCCAAAGGGAAACCTGGCACTCACTCAACTGTTTTGACTATTAAATAAGTGTGCTTTTTCTCATTCTGTTGAGATGATGTTTAGCTGTGACTGAAAATAAACCTTTTAAATGTTTGGAAATATACCTGCTATGCTGAAACGATGGATTGCTTATGCATTGTAACAACAAAGGTAAGACGATAAAGCTTTTGATTAATGCCGACAATTTTGGAAGTTCTTGTTGATTCTTTCTTCCAGTTTTTACAACTGTAATGAAAATATCTTGACTGTTTTCTAGTGTTGATTTTTTTTTTTTTAACTTTAAGCTGCAGAGATCATAAAAATAAATTCTGTAGTTGTTGATAACAGCAATAATAGATGTTAATTCTTTGAAGAGCTAATTATGCACATATTGARAAGTGTAGTAGAATGATTTATTTTCCCCTCATTTGGCAGCAAGACACTCTTTTGTAAAAATTCACTCTCTTTAAAAGTGCTAAAATAGTAGTTTGTTTTTTATTCCGGAGTAAGACATTCCAAATRATGTTTTATATAACCTTTATCAGGACATGTTTAAAATAATCATCAAAGAAAAGAAGATAAATGTGGCAAGCTGTGTTAGGGATGGATATATTTCAAGATTCTTTATTATTTTGACATCYTGCTGCTTTGAGATGAAGACACCCAGATAACTTAGAACCCAGATTACTTCTGTGCTAGGATAAAGTTTTTTGTAAATTTGTTTTTAATGCARTCCACCTGTAACTGCTAAAGATAATATCTGATGCATGAACATAACATATTAGTACTGTGCTTGTGAAATATTGACTTGGTGAGTTYGCTTTTTTGGAGGCTTTTATTTTTCTTCAAGTGGTAAAATTATTCTGAATTGCTTCCCTTTTCCTGGATGTTGAAATAGTTGCTAGTTTAATTTTTTTTTCAACAAACTGATTTAACTTGTAGCATTCTTCTGGATAATCTGAAACCTTGCTTATACAAATAATAGAACTTGCTTATACAAACATCCTTCTCAAGAAGTAGAATAAAACTGAACAACTTTGAGAATATTAGGTGGATTTAATGATAGCTTTTATGAAAGAAAAGATCAAGATGCTTCCCGGGTTGTTTGACCCAAGGAAGCAAAGGCAGACTGGAATGAGTGAAATTACCTTGTCTCTCACCAGCAAAGGAGTCTTTCTGAGGTCTGAACTGTGGCATTTCAGCTTTATTTATTTTAGAATATTCTCTTTTGTACATTGAAAATAGGATTGGATATTAATTGCTTCACTTCAGTTATATTGATATGTACCCTAATTTTATTGTACTGGTTTTAAAAAAGGAAGAGGCAGAGCTGTCATTTTTATAATTAAAGTGCTCAACTTTATTTTGTGCATTTGTTCACCTTCACATATCTACTGTCTGAGAGCAGAAAGACACTTAACAGGGAAAGTTAAACAGAAAACATATTCTGTGAAAAAAGTWGTTTTTCAGTATGATTAGCCTAGCTCTGTGGGTGCTAAGAAAGTAAGACKGCTCACAGAAATGTTGCACGGGAGGGGGAGAGATGATCTCTGCACAACGTAGTCTTACATGGACTGAGACTGACAGTGCATTTCCACCTGGAGTTATCAGTACTTAATCCTTCTTGCCTCCTTCTTGTGAAGTTTTGGCCTCATTTAACTAAATGCTGCTATAATACCTTGTAGCTTCAACAAAAGCTGTTTATTTAAAGTAGGGCTTAGAAAAGAACTGTTTGCTTCCCTTGTGTACCTGTGTGTATCTGATTACTCAGATGTTATAGTCTAATGAAAGTTATGTTCCTTGGTTTTGTGCATAAACCTTTATTTCAAATCTCAAGGAAAATCAATGCATGTAAGTCAGATAATTTTGAAATCAGCATTAATGTAATGTATGATAGGATTAGTAAAAATGCTAAATGCTTCCCCTTTCTCTGCCTTGAGCAGAGGAATATTTGAAACAATTCATTTCTCTTTTTTTTCTGACTATGAAAGAAAAGAATTTGGCCAGTGAGATGAATTTTCTAATGGATTTGAAAAACCTTTCATAATTTGATCTTTCATATTTCTGTTTTGCTTTATTCAAAATAATTTTCTAGTCACAACAGGTAAACAGGTCCTTAAACTAATTTCTGTCAYGTCTTCAAAGGTCTAACTGGTTTACTTTGCCCAAATCTAGTGCTAAGAATACAGATTAATACAGTATTTTTTCCTCCTTATGTGGGCACATTGGTTTGATGTAGGTAGGCAAATTTGCATCACTGCAACCATGGATACTATTAAGAGCAGGCACGTGGGCTGAGCTTACAGTAATGATTTTTATTTAAGTCACAGTTTTAAATGAGTTCATGGCAYTTAAAAATACAGACTATGAAAAGTCGTTGATTTTTCCAGAAAAAGCAGTTTTTGAGCAGTCATTCTTAACTTTGTTCCATAGTATTCTTTTAGTAAAGCAGTTGAATTTAAAATGACAATGATCTAAAATAGCTTCAAATAATATGTCTAGCCTGACAAGTGTGAAAAAACAATTGTTTTGTACCATTTTTGTTTCAAAATACTAAGAAGCATCCTGTCTGGACTGCACCAGAGCAATATCAGTGTGGTTCAGTCCTTGATTCTGACAGTAGCCAAACTGTAGTGTTTCAGGACAGGGGAGAAGATGCACCAACCTGTTAATAAGGGTGAAAAATGGAAAGTTTTTTTCCTGAGTTGTTAAACTTAAGCCATGAAACTTCATAAATTCTGTGGGAGCTCAGTGATGTGGCTGCAAGGTACCTGATCAAAGGAGCACAGCCGTTGTGGCTGAAGTGGGAAAGGTGGCACTGAGTTTGTGATTCCTGCAGCTCTCCTCACTTGGTTKTGCCTTTCATTGTAGGTCAGAGTCCTGAATTTGCTCTGAAAGTGCTTTTGTCCAGCCATCTGCTTAAAGAAGGGGCAGCATCAACTTAGGTCACTTAGGGCTTTGATTAGGTTTTGTAAACCCCTTCAGCCTGTCTCCATTTAAAGTTGTCTCTCCTCCTGCTTTGCACAACAAGGGCTAAGTTTTGTTTTCTTGGTGTCTCCTCTTAGACCTGAGAAGGCTGCTAGCAGCTTCTGCCCAATGCCTTTCTCTGGGTTAAGCCTTTCTTCACTGTGTTAGGTACTGTGTGCATAAAACCTGAAAGTGGCAATGTTGGTAGGAAATAAAATGTGAGAGGCAATTGTGTGAAAGCAGAAACAATTAAAAGCGATGCTTTTATGTATAAATTTGATGGAGAAATTACTGGTGGGCCCACAGGAATTTGCTTTCTTAAGTGGAGGAACAAAATACAGAATTTTGAATTAAAAATTGTAGATGAGATATAAATTAGTTATATGGGAAATTATTACCATCTCAAGCTGGAAGCTTGAGAAATACTTTCAATACTTAATAGTACACAACAGTTCTTCCAAGTTGGCACATGTGAATGATGTGTCATGATGGGTTTTGGCCAAGGACTTCATTTTGCCAGCATTCCACGTCCTCACTAAAAAGCAAATTGCTTTCCAAACATATTTGATTGGATAAATCATAGCTAWCTAGTGAGCCAGTTGAATAGCACTAATAGTAAATCACTTTGGTGTGTCATCTAGTCACAGTGTTAAAGAAAAGAKTGCAGAATCAGTCATAAAAGCTTTGGGAAGTGGAAAAAAAATAGTGCAACTCTAATGTTGGCAGCATCAGCAGATGGTATGATATTGCTCTTGCACGTAAGCTTGACGTACAATGCAATGCCAAAGAAACAGCTGCCTACTAGATAGCTGGGAAGTGTCAGAATCAAGGATGGTTGTCTGAAATTTTAAGGATTGGCCAACTTTCATATGAAWTAGGAGACCAAGTGTATGAAGRATGTTTGCCATATTGGGTTTAAAGGGTATTTGAYAAAACCACTGAGGAATACAAGCAGAGAATATTGACCTTATGGTCATRCCAGGAGAAATTATGTCCCAGCTGCCTGCATTTGTGGCTGTGATCAGCCCTTTAAAAGGTTTGAAGTTTTAATATATAAAATGAACTTTGGCAGGTGGTCATGATTCTAATCTCTACATGGCATATAAAGAAGCCCAGTGAAACATCAGATAGCTGGTGATTAATTCTAGAGGTTGTAGCTAAAGAAATTAAGAAATACCATATTTTGGATAATATAGATGGAACTGAAAGTGGCTTCTCTGAGTTTGAAGATGAATATGTTTGAAAGTGATAACTGATGACACCAAGAGTGATTCAGGTGGCAGAGAGTGATTCAGGTGGCAGAGAGTGATGATGGAGGAAGTGATGAAGGGACCTGATATACAAAATCTGAAAAGCTGTATGAGAAAGTATGAGAAAATAGAATAAATTAAGGCAAATCATTAGTAGAGGCTTACAGCCTTACTGTGATTGATTACAAGGATATAATAAGCTTTCTGCATTTAACTTCTTTCTAAGGGGGTTCTCAGGATTTAAGAGTTCTCTTTCTGTTAAYGTGTTATGTGTTAACATGTTATTTGTCAACTACCTTAGCAGTTTAAGACTCAAGAATTTCCTGAGCCAGAGGYTCTGTAGTATTCTTTAGCTTTCCCTTATGTGGATTAACTAGTCTYATCAAAATGCACATAGAATACAAAGCAAAGGTACAAATCTGTGGTGCTTGCTTCTTTTACAGAGCATCTTCTAAGATAACCTTTGTTTACTTGTGTTTGCTTGGTCTTTCTAAATGGCTGCAAGTATACAGGGTCATTTAATTGATAACCCAGAAGTTRTTAGGATTGTGTATTATCCATGCAGGCATCAGTGATGTTTGTATTTGTTGAAGTTTGTATGCTTGGGGAAACCGATACCATGCGCTTAGATGTTTATATGAAGCTGATGAATCTTAGATGAAGCTCTTGTATCATTGTGTATGCTTGTACTTATTTCTCCTTCTGTTTTAAATGTAAAAGCTGCTAATTAATACTAGAAATAAGTGACAAATCAGTTATAATTGGTTATTGCACCRGGGACTTGGATTGACTCTGAGAACATGGTGTGGAATATGTTTGGACTGGAGATGCTGAATACAGTAGTAAAAAAAGGGAGAATAACTTTGTGAAATCAGTCCTACAGATAAGACCCCTTCAAAGCATTTTCACAACTCCATTTGCCTGCCTGGAGCTGTGTGGGTTTATTTCAGAGAAGCTGATGATCATAACCTGAGTCATTTTCCAGGTAGGATTAATGGCAGCAGAGTGGTGAAGTATTCATTCCTGATCACTTCTGCTTTACTGTCCTWGTTTACTACAGGAGAGGAGTTCAGTCTGTGGCTTCATGAGTGACAGTGAAACRCAGTTGCTGCTACTGACAATACTTATACCCCTTTTTTGCTCAATGCTCACCTGTTAGGAACCTGGTAGAACTTTGTGTGCTTTTCTGCTGCCTACTGAGTAAAAACAGCTCATGGAAAAGTCAGACAAGCACTAGACCTATGGAAAGATAGCTGCTGGGATGGAGAGTTCCGTTAAAAGGCAGGTAAAATGGTAAGACTTAACAGCTCAACACTTGGAAGGAAAAGGTGAGAAGAGCAGTGATTCTGCAGCAGAATCAAACTGTTTGCTCAGTTTGACTGCTGCTCATGGAACTGGACCCTTAGAGTGAACAACTTTGGCATACTTTCCTGTTGTAATGAAAACAGTGGGAGAAAACAGTGGGTGAATAAACGTAGGGTTGTTCRTAGTTGGGCATATGGTCTCCAACACGATTCCTTCAGTAGACGGAGCTATTTAGATTTCTTGATGGCAAAAACCCCAAAAGGCTTCCTCTCTTATTTGAAGTGAGATTTCAGCATGGCTGAGCTCACTGGCTCATTATCTGGTATGCTGCTAGTCAGATTTGTTTTACTAGCCAACGCTGTKCTTGATCACTTCCTTTGTCAATGCAGTGCATTGCACCAGGGCTTTGTTAACGTGAGGAGTGTTTTTACACTTTATTTGAGGCTTAATCATAGTCTGATGTTTTGTCAGGGGGTATTACTCATACTTTCATAAGTGGGAATAACATTACTTGAATCTCATTCCTAGGACTGGTATTTACCAGACCAGAGAAAGTAAAACATCAAAAACATATTCAGGTGGAGACCATCACTATTTGAGGATATGCAGCCTTGTCAGGTTTGTGTGTTTTTAAGATATGTTTCTTTCAACACCATACACTGCCACATCTTGGTCTGGAGGAGGGAAGGACACACTTTAATGAAATTCTAATGCATACTAAAAGTATAACTGAGAGCTGCTGTCTTAAAGGTCAGTGTGGGCAGGAATCATCAGCATTTTCTGAATTCATCTAAATGCCCAACAGAGAGTGAACAGGCTTTGGGGGGTTTTAGTGACAAATCCATATTGCCTGGAAGAATGATTCCCTGTCCTCCACGCTGTGAAAATGTTAGAACAATAATTACTTCCTTCTTTCAGTCTTTGTGCTCTAACAGTGAGTTTACTTGTGCCCACAAATAACGTACATTGAGGACATTTTTGCTCTTTCCTTGTCTTCGTGGGGCTGCGTGTGCCAGCCACCATTCACACTTCTCTCAAATGTGCCACTGAGAYGGAGCACCACTGCAGGGAATTCTCACTCCTCTGTGGCTGCTCTTTCTTGCCTGTTGGAAAAATGGTGTGATAGTTGCATTTAGCCACCTGCATTTGGGGTGCCTTTATTACATGGTGAAGACACCACTGCKGAAGAGTGCTTTGTCTGCACTTTGTGCAGGTGGCACACCACTTGCACATCTTGTATCTCAAGCTTCAGTTTTTCTCTTAAGCAGACTCCAAAGGCTCTTTTTTCTTGGGCTTTCCAGCTGTGGGGGTGCTGGGTTGGCYGAGTGTGGTGGTGCTGAATATGGAACGAACAGTTGCTTCTTGCATTCTTGCACTCAGACTTAATTTCTCTGTATAATAGCTCTGTTGGCCTTAGACTGTTATAATGATGAACTTGGTCCAGTTTTCTCCTGTAATTAAAAGATAGCCTTTCACTTTTGTACACTCATTATTTCTTTGAAAATATATAGTAATTAAAAAYTGTGCATGTTTGACTTGTAGTATATTCCTGTATGTTTTTCTATATGTTTTACCCTGAAGGAGACTTATTTCTTATTCTTCAGTGTGCTATTTTTCTATTTGGGGAAAAAAAACCCCAACCCAAAACCAAGGCATTCACATGTGGTAAAATGCATCTATCTATCACATGATTGAGTCTGAAAAATCTGCTTTGGTTGCTTTGGCTTTGGTTTAGTTAATTCAGGTACAGTTCTCCTCAGAAAAAAGCTCCAGACTCAAAATGAAGAAGAAATTTCTCATAAATCAGCAGTTCATTTTAAAAAGACTCCCCAACCAAATTACCTTTCTGCTGCTATCAGTAATTAAATTCTATAATAACAGTTACTYAAGAAGTAACTATTTTATTACATGAAAGAAGACAATTTTATTACATGCCATTTTTCCTAGCTTCTGGGTTCCATTTTCCTTCAGGCTAAGGAAATGGCTAGGGAATACTTAGTTAACTTAGTGATCTAACTAAGTAGTTAACTTAGTGATCTGTTATTAATAAATGCATCTTAAAAGCTGTAGAAATTTTCCTGAAAAGAAATGTCACTTGTATGGTGAGAAATGGATCAGTTTCTTTATTTCTTAACTTCCTAATAGGTTGTTTMCAGGATCTGATGTACACAGCTGGTTTTMRGGCAGGARCTATAAATCAGGTGASTGGAAAGAAGTCTGTAGTTGGGCTAGAAGCTGCATGGTCTTTATAACTCTGTTCCTGAKCTTACTTTGATTGATTGAAGTACACTTTGGAGGCCATCAGGGTATTTGGAGGAGATGGAAAAGTTCTGGTTTACAGCGTTATATGAGGCCACTGCAAACTGCACATGCACAGCTGGAAGTACTATTAGAGTGGTGAGGAAAGTGCTTTCTGGGAAGGAGAGAGAGGAAAAAAATCTCGAAGAGTTTGACTTGATGACTTAGGGAACATGTTTCCAAACCCAAAGATGGTAGTGACTTTTCAAATGAGATGATGCTGAAATGTGAACAATAATAATTAAGCCAAAATAACTTGAAGCTGGAAATCAAAAGGATCCCTGCTGCTAAAGTAATTAGTTAATAAAAGACTTCTGTAACAATTATGTAGGTAACACAAGTTCATTATGATGTAGCTAGATGATTTAAAAGATCATATAAATTTGTTTATTATGTATTTAGGTTGTGTGAGAGACCTAGCAGAAAAATCTCTCACTTTGCATTTTGAATGAAAAGCATCAGATTGGGTTGGATCCAAAAAATGAGGATTTTTAGTCATCTCAAATCCTTTAATCACCATTTGTAGCATATTCTAGTGTATCTCTATGTCACAGGGATTGTAAARGTACATATCTGATAACTCTAAACAGGAAAGTTAATTTAAAAATAGGATTGTTTCAACTCTGTGACTGCTARCTGGCAATCTGAAAACCTTTACTTCTTCTACCACTAATTTAACTGTTTCTTAGTCTGTTCCTTCAGGSACTCAAAAATTAGGTTTTGTGCACTGCCTCACCAGTGTACTGCAATTTATAAACAGCAKGTTGAAATAACTTTGGCACCAGATCGTGACTATACCAAAGGAAATTAAAACCTTTCTTATAGAATCAACTTGTTTCTTCTCTGGTTTTGTTTTCAGTTCAGATCTGATGCTTGGATCTCATAATGAATTTTTTTGTCTTTGTAGAGAGTGAAGTAAAACAAAGATTTAGGAAGCAGGAATAGACTTTCGACTTTAGTAGTTGCATTCTTGCCTTAAATCCTGCTGCAGCAAGCAGGGGAATGCTTTCGAGTGGCAGTGGAGAACTGCTGCCCTCTGCTGTGTTCAGTGTGCTTTGCTCAGGTTTGCAAACAGAGACAATGCGGGGATCTGCTGCTGAGAATTTGCAAAGCTTCCTTATCCCTCCGACATCTGAAATATGTGAGGACATTCTTTTGAACGGTAGAAAGAAATGAAGTGTTAGCTTACATGTTACAAAGCTGATAYTAATTTGTTGACGTGCTGATCATGAAGCTGTAAAACCTTGTTGATATTACATTTTTTTAACATCCCTAATTATTTTGGGAATTCCTTTATACATCTAATATTCATCCGCATCCCTCAAATATATGCATGTGGTAATTCTCATTACAATTGGATTATCCTAGCCCTCATTTGCCTAGGTAATGATTTTCAATGATATGAGAATGGGCAACACMAAACCATTTTTATTTTGGTGATCTCTGGCTTTTTTCTATGAAACGTCTTAAAGGGCTTTTGAAAACRCTGGCAAGTATTATTTGAATCTCTTCCTTTCTTAATTTAAACCTGTGCTCAGCAATCCAAGTGCTATGAAAGTGACTTCAGCTCTGTGTGATGACTTCCCTTATAGCATCAAATGAACATACAAGGAATGCAAAAACTTTCTTGCCTGCATTCTGTGTTGTATGGCTTGTTTAGGCACTGCCTAGTGCTGCATTACACAATACATAAGCTTTTTTATAATTTTAATTCCCTTTGCCTTCCCCTTTCTGTTGTTCYTGTTTGTAGTTATATCAGCATTTCTTTAACCAAATAACTACTCCCCAATGCCTATGGGAAGTCTTGAGTTGATCTCAATCTCTGATGCTYTGGTAGTAGGTGTTACAAATTGAATCCTTCAGAATACAGCTTCTCTTTAAAAATGGAGTTGGAGTTGTGGGCAAGGTCTGTGGATCCCTTCTAACTATGACTGGTAATTCCTCTTAAGATGAGGCTCAGGTTRGATGTTAGGAAAAAACYCTTCACTRAAAGGATGGTTTGGCATTGGAATGGAGTGGCCAGGGAAGTGGTGGAGTCACCATCCCCAGAGGTGTTCAGAAGGTGCATGGATGTTGCACCTGGGGATGAGGTTTAGTGGTGAATATGGCAGTGCCTGGKTAATGGTTGGACTTGATGACCTTTGAGGTCTTTTGTGGCCCTAGTGATTCTATTTGATAATTGTAAATGAAGGACAAGTGTCCATTTCAGTTGCTGTCCCACTTCATCAAACAGCTGTGAAAGCTTTCCTGAGATAGTGATGACAGGTTTTTATTAGACCCTGGTTTGTTGATTTGCTCTTTTCCTTTTGGATTTGATATCCTTGGCAATGAGTTCTGCAGTACTTTCTTTTGTTTGCTTTCAAACATCTGCTGGGTAATATAATTGTCTGCTAATGCCTGTGTTGTCTTAAATAGTTAGCAGTTGCTTTTTATATGCTTTTTCTATGCCATTCATCTTTTCAAAGATTGAGTGTCATGTTCCCAACTCAGCTGCTTGCTTTATRAGATGAAGAGCTTTGTCAGTTAAGTCTTTTCAAATAGAAGCTACTGAGTATATTTATCCTTGATGCTATTCCCTGTAATTTTTTTATTTTTGTGGCTTTTATCAGATGAGATATGAGATCAGAAATGTTTCCAACAGGCGAGATTTATGATTCTCTCAAAATTATACAGAAAAGTAATACTCTCTGTTTTTTGCCTTTTTTTTTTTTTCTAAGCTAATAGTTTTGTTCCACTTGGTGGTTTAAAAAACTCTATAATTTTAGTTGAGGTACTATTTTCTAGGTGTTTTTAAGGCAACAGAGGGGAGGAACAAGGGGAGAATGACCTACATTAGCTATAACATGTTGTCACATTCACTCAGGTATTTGGGTCCTAACTGAAGTAATTTCAAAGCTGAAGTAGGGTGCTATTTTCTGTAGCATCTTGCTGAAGCACACTAAGAAGAAATATTCTGTTTTGAACAGTTGTGTAATTAGTTTGCCAACAGCTGCTGGTGTTTTTTAAGGACTGGTGCTTGTGTTGCCCTAGATTCCTGCTGAAATGCTGTGGTTTAAAGACATGTATTAATATGCAGAAGCTCTGGGGTCAATAAATAGCATTGAGTCCAGGATCAGTATTTTGACAGTTTGCTTGTCRGCAGGGAAATGGCACTTGGTAATAATAAAGTTTTTAATGCATCACTGCTAGAATTCTTAGTAAAGTTTGGCTCTTATTTGACAGTAATTTTTACTGTAAGAATGAGTATTTTATTTTAATGAGCATTTAGATAATTCAACCTGCTATAAGAAAATGTGATTGGAGATTCCTTTGTGGAGCTCAAGTTCAGATCAAGTAACAGTCCCCACACTTCTTGCTTAAGCTRTTCTGTCATGGTGGTTAAGTTGTAATTTGTAGTTTCATTTTTTGAAGTTGAAACCTTCACCCCTAACTCTATTTTTCAGCTTGTTAATTAAGTTATTTCGTCCTTATTTGCAAATCCTGAAAACAATTGCTACAGAACCCAAAATCCTCTGTGTATTCAGAAGTGTATGGCAGGTATTTGAGCATCCATGGAACAACACTGCTGTCTGCATTCTGGCCTGATCTCAGCAGACTATTTTATAATTGAGATGTGATTAGTTTTCACAGTTTTTGAAAGAGCAGAACTAGAGGACTGAGTTGCATTTGTCTCTGGGAACAATGTTCTTACTGTCTGCAGGTGAGGAAAAAACACCCACTGTTATTAGTATTGTGCAAGCACTTCATCTCCTGCCTATGAGAGGTTGTTAGCCTCAACTCTTTTCTGCTCTGCTGCTTTGATGTAGCACCAAATATGTCAAACTGCAGTCTCTTCTTGATGTGGCGTTAAGCAAGCATGAGCAGCTATTGAGATGAATCTGGAGTAGTCTGAGGCTTCACCAGATAAAAGATATGTATTATTAATATATTTTCTCTCACTCATTTTCACTTGTTTTTTACCAGTCTGCCCTTATTTTTCCAGGGGAGGCACAGATGCTTTATTAATACTTTGTGAATTATTCAGCAGCAGATCTACTTTTTGTGGCTACTTTGCATGGACCATTTAGAAAGTATTCCACAACTGAAAACTCCTTCTCCTAAAGGGGCTCTTTCAAAAAGATAGGATAGGATGACTCAGATTCCAATTCTGAGCAATTCTACAATAACTGAAGGTAGTTCCTATGTTATCCATACTGTAATAAACCTCAGAGATGTTGTCGCTCTTTCTTTCCATCACATTCCTCCTCCAGTAGTTCCTGCATGACAGTCTTAATCAAACTAGCCTTCTGTTTAAGCCCAATAGTTGCATAAGGCAAACTGTGTTTTGGAGGATATGCTTAGCCYAGTCAGCCTGGGTCCTACAGGGAACAATCCAGGGTGAAATTACATCCTTTGTCCAGCCTGGTCTTGACTCTGTGGAGAGCAGTTCCAGCTAATCACACCCTGCTGGACTTAATCTTTCCGACTGAGTATAGCCTTGAGAGTATAACCTTGCTTGGCTGATAATTCTCACTTGAGATTAGAGTCCATCCATGTCAAATACAGACTGGGTGAAAGCTTCAGTGAGGGTCTGGGGAAGGGATGAGAAAAAGCTGTAAAGCTTTTGTGTCTTTCAGGAGGGTTTTCACAATTTATCAGTTTTATCATTATGATTTAGTGTCTGTTGTTCACTAGAAATCTTTTTCAGAGTTCCATGGAACCATTTAAGGCTAAATAGGAATATTTCTTTTCTCCTGTGTTGTCAGATGGAAGCAACACATAACAAAGGCAACTTTAGATTGATCACATACTTTTACTCTGAGTGATTTCAGTAATGTTTTTTGAATGCAAATCTCACAGTTTTTAATRCTAAAGGACTTTTCAGGTCAGACTGGTACCAGGTTTGGCTGGGATGGAGTTAATTTTCCTCACAGCAGCCCATATGGTGCTGTGTTTTAGCTTGTGACAAACTGTTGATGAACACGCCAGTGTTTTAGCTATTGCTGAATAGCACTCACACTGCGTCAGGGCCTCTTATTTTCTCACTCTACTGCCCTGGCAAGTAGGCTGGGGGCGGACAAGAGGTTGTGAGGGGATACAGCTGGAGCCTCTGACCCAAACTGACTGGAAAGATGCTCCATATATTTGAATATCTTGCTCAGCAATAATTTAGGAGGAAGTGGCTGTTGCTGCGGTTGGCCACTGATCTGCTGGTGGTTAGTGATTTGGCTTGCCTCACTTGTATGTGGTTGGTTGGGGTTTGCTTTTCTTTTAGTATTTCCCCTTTCACTTATTTGTCTCAACCTCTGAGGTTTCTCCTCTTGATTTTACCTTTACGATTCTCTCTCTCATTCCTCTGGGAGGGAGTGAGTGATTGGCTGGTTAGGTGCTTACCTGTCATCCAGACTCAACCTACCACCGACTGTTTCTGGACATTTTAAAAAATTTGAAGTAATGCAGTACATTTTGATTTTAGGAATTTTCTGTTTGAGCTGTGTTCYAATCACAGTACAGTCTATTCAAAATACAGTAACTTTTTTCTCTCACTGAGATGTTGCTAGTRTAATGAAATCACTTTCTGCAGTGAATTTAACAGGTCAGATTGACATCTATCTGCTGCACGTCCACTGTCTTTATTGGATCAAATTCAAGTATTGCAAAAGGAACCATTTCTTTTCAGTCATTTCCTAGGCTTTATTGAAGGTGTTCTCCTGACTTGGATGGTTTCTAGCTAGGAAAAAATAACCTTGAGTTTTGGCTTTCATAATAGTCATTACTATGACCATTACTATGATTTTGGCCAATTCTGTGACCTTTCTCATTCTCAGAAACTTCTTGTGTGAAAACGAAAGACTTAAAGCATGTTCCACTAATGTTAAAATAGTTTCAAAACATCAGAAGAAAAGGAAGAGGTTTCACTTGGGGCATTTTTAGTTCCAAAACATGAAATTGGGGCATTTTTAGTTCCAAAACATGAAATTGCCTCATACTTGCCTTAGAAAACATGGCTATCTATAACTTTTTGTCAAGGTGTGCTACTTTTTAATATAACTCCTATATAACATTTCACTAGACTTTGCCCCATTTGATATTCTTAATCCCTGTCTCATTTATATAAATTCTYCTTGTTGTTGCTTAGGCAGTCTTATCCTTTTGCTTGTTTCCTTTTCCTCTGGTGGGGTTTTTTTGGTGTTTATTCCTATGCTTGCTACCTACTTGTACGGAACTTGCACATGATTGATATCCTCACAGACTTCTATCCCCCCGTCAGTTTGGCTGAAGTTAAGCTGTAGGGTTAGAATTACTAAGAGGCAGGAGCTGACAGGTGAATGATGTGATTAAATACTTTGAAATCATACTTGGAATATGTAGGACCTCTATGCAGTGGTAATTGTCAGGAAAGTCTGTTTTTWGTGAAGTTTTCCTTCTGAACACTCTTCAGTCTGTCACCACATATTTTGAAGCCTGATTATTTTTGCATAKAGAAGACATGATAATGCAGACACCTCTGAGCTCTTTCTCCAATATGGCATTATATTTTCCTCCTCTGTTTTGGACTGAAAAGAACTCCAAAAGCAGGCTTATACAAATGCCCAGTGATGGTCATTCAGTTGGGAAGAGAAACAATCTTGTCTGYTTTTTTGGCTTGACTTATCAAGGCTCATGAAGGACCTCTTAAGAGTGATGTCCCAGATCTGTCTTATGTGTAACAATTTAAAACTTGGAAGAAACTGGGAGAAAAATCACAAACACCCACTGAAAAGTTTCTATTCATAGGACCTGTACTGGGCTTAAATGCCATTGTAGGGCAGGCTTAAAAAAAAAAACAAAACCACCAAACAAAACAAAAAAGGCAACTATTAATCAGATTCTTCTTTCCAAACTAACATTTCACACTCCTTCTGAAGTTGATGAGATTGTGGTATTCTTCAGGGTCTTGGAAACTTGAGACCCAAACAGCTGTATTTTGAAAATTTTGTATTTAAGAGTATTAAGCTTCTTAAAAAGGGCAGATGCACATCAGCATCCTGAACTGGAGGTGCAGCAGTGGCTGATGGTTTAACTCCAGCAAATGTTTACCTGCCAAGCTCACAAAAAGATGTTTTGAAATTATGGAGAGCTGTTAAAGATGCTCTTTAGAAGGGGAATTCCACTGTGTTTTGAGTATATAGACCTCTTTGCCTGAAAGAATGGTGCAAATGATTTTTTGGCAGTTTAGGAGGATGCAGGAACAAACAGAACATGTTTTGGCTACTCTCTTAAAATTGGCCTGGRTGGTCATCTGATACTTCAGGGAGCAAGAACTGCAGAGCCAAAGAGCTTCCTGGGTGCTGATGGATGCAGTTTGCACCAGACATCAGTTGTTCTCAAATTAGTGTTCAAATTTCATTTGCCTTATAGAAAATGCTTATAAAATTACTAGTCTTTGAGTGAGAAATCATTACAGACATTACATTACAGCTCTGTGCAAATTTGGGGTAATCTTAAACCATCATCCAAGCTTTTTTGCAGAGCTCTTTGTAATTTTGAAATTCTGTGTATTCTTTGAAGACCTTACAGACTACAATTAGGCAAAGGAGACCATCAAATATTTTTTTTATAATTAAGTAATTCTCATGCCGAAAAGCATGGTTTTTATTTTTTAAATTGGATTGTATTACGAATCCCAGAGGTGTACTAGCTCAGGCATGTGGGGAAAGGGCACCTAAGCCTGAGTCCCACCCGCCAGGAAGGTGCCTGCAGTGGTACTCAAGGGATATGTTCTGTCTGAAGAAATATGAAGCCTTTTCCTCTTTAGATTGGCAGTCTGGACAGCTGGTACATTTGTCAAGTTAKACCTTCACTACCCATTTCATTAAAAGCTCCCAGTCTTGCTGCTTATGAGATTGTTGTATTGAGATACAGGTGGAACACATGGATCGATGGAACTGGTACTCTTGTGTTCAATCAAGAATAGTTGGCAAGTGCTGAACTGAGGCATTAAGTTTCTATGAAAGTGTTATAGTGTGGTTTATTTGATACTGTATAGCTCTTGTTTCTCTCTAGCCAATATTCTTAGTGCTCAGGGGGACTTGGAAGTAGGAGCTTTCTTATTTTATGATAACAAAATTAGTTTTGCTCATTAATTGAAGATCATAATGATGTGG
Source organism: Malurus melanocephalus (assembly GCF_030028575.1). Taxonomy (NCBI): domain Eukaryota; kingdom Metazoa; phylum Chordata; class Aves; order Passeriformes; family Maluridae; genus Malurus; species Malurus melanocephalus. The sequence goes on from NW_026623560.1 coordinate 68,289, forward strand.
GTATTTTTATTGTGCATGTGGGAATCATTCATAAAGATGGGTTATTGCCAAGTAAACATTCAAGCAAAACCTGAAATAAAGGCAATTCTTTTTAWGWAGWGTTTTTTTTTAGGATGAAACAAGTTATTTTCACTCAGAACACTTTTGAGGAAACAAGGAAATAGGGAGCTCTGACTGTGGGAACTAAAGCTTATATACAGACTAATATAAAATACAGACTAATAAATTGGGAATGAGTAGTGATAGGTAGTTAAAGAGTTAAGACCATATTCTTTTAATTAATGGCTTAGTCATTGCATTAATACTTTAGTTTTTATGTTTTGAAATGTTAATTCAACCTTCAATTTGAATCAGAGTGATRATTGTGTGGATATGTTTCTTTAGAGCTGAAAAGTAGACTTTGAAATATTCTGCTTCATATGTTTCTCAATATGAGACTATACTATATGTTCATATTTCAGAAAGATTTTTGCTAACAACTTTTTTTAAAAAAAGCTTTTGAGCACAATAATTGTTTTGAACTAGTGAAACCTTAATTACAGTTAAATCTCAGGATTTAGTCAGCAAAATATRTAAGAATATATTTTAATTTTATAAGCTTAAATATTACATTTTTAAGCTTGTGGGCAGGCARATGTGTAAAAAGTTTCATCTTTGTATAAAGGTCAAGATGATTTTGTAAGTGTAACCAGTTTATTTATCTACAGCTGCAAATACATGGCTGAAAGATTTAGATGTTTTAGGTAGTCTTCATCAACAATGTAGATATAATTGCCTGAAGTTACTTAGGCTTTCTCTTCTTTATTGTATCTTACTGAGGGAATCTTTTGTGGATGTGTAGACTGTATTTTCCTCTTATTGATTCTTCTATGCCCATGGCACATTAGAGCTTATATTTTCTGCATCACAAAAAGCTATTTCTGCAACATTCAAGAACTGCTTTTGGCTCTTTGACTTTATTTGTTGTCATGAAATTGCCATGCATTTGGCTCATATTTCAGTGAGAAATTATGTTATTACAATGTGATTAGAGGTATGGAAGTAAGATGGATTGTTGATCCATGGTGCATAGAAAAGGTTGTTTTGTGAGAAAGGACCATTGTTGTGTTTGGCAAGGGACAGAGCTCTGTGCCTGTGCTCCTTCCCCTTGTGCACTGTTCCATGTGTGCTCTWGGAGTATGTGCTCAGTTGTGCACTGCCCTATTTCTTCAGTCAGGAGTGTTTACTGTGATGCCCAGCCAGCAGAAGGAACATAAAGGGGTTTTAGGTTCCTCTGTCAGCCTGTCTACTTAGGTTGCCCTTGGATATTCTTGAATTAAAAATGTAATCTAACTTATCTAGACAATAAGGTGCATTTTTGGTATTTTTGCACTCTTTGTTTCTTCTTCTGTGACAATTGAGTGCTACATTTTTTTTTCTTTGGTCCTGTCCATATTGCTGCACTCGCATGCAGAAGATGATCCACTGTGTGAAATCATGTCTGAGGCTATTTGGTGAAAAATTGTAGGTCACGGCACACAGTGGAAGGAAAACTGTCCTTATTAATATGGAAATACTGTCATCGGTAATCCTCAGAGGGTATACCAAGAACGAGGTCCTCATGCAAATGAAGTTTATTTTGAGGTTTACTGTGGGCTGAGTTACACATTTTTTCTCCAGACATCTTGCCTTAGTTTTGGTTTCATCCATCTGCACATTTATATAAAGATGACTGTCTCAGTATAATTCATGAAGTTACTAGTTTCTGARCTGGAAGTGTGGATGCAATTTTACACTACACTAAACTTGCTACCTCAAGGGGTCCTTATCAGGTAAACCAAAGGAAGTGAAAGGGAGATGACAAAAAGCTGCTACTTAAATGGACAGTTGTCCTAAAGAGAGTTCTTTACAATACCGCTTAATGCAAAAAAAAAAAAAAAAAAAAAATTAGAAATGATAGCTAATGTTACTTGATTGAAGCTTCTTGCAAAGGCAAATTAGCTTATGATACACGAGCAGAGTAATTGCCGAGGGCATGTTTTGGATCAAATTCTGTAATGCAATTTATTAAAATACATAAATAGATTGAAATCCTGCAGAGATCCCTTGACTTGTAAAAAAAGGAAATAAAGTTTGAATCCTATAGGGATTGATTGAAAAACAACAAACAAACAAACAGTAAAAAAAATTTTGCATCTTAGACTTGTTAGCACACAACAAAGAACAWCAAATCCTAAGAAGACTGACAGTATTTACCTCAGTTCTAAGGAAAAAAGCTTTTTGTCTTCAACTCTTATAAGTCTTCATATGTGCAGTTGTTTGAAATGCTTTAGCAAGAGCTCTTCATAATCAAATCGATGCATAGTCCAGAGTGTTCATGATTTCATAGTGGGAAAAATAGCATCTTCTGATTTCATTGTGTTGAAGCTGGAGAATATCTGTGTATTTCTGTAGCTGTTTCTTTATTACTTTTGGTAGACCATTAGGAATTTTACTCGGCAATTAAAGACCATTTTTTCTGACGTGTCAAATAACCTTGAATTTTTAATGTTTGAAAATGAGGATTAAATATCCCAGAGCCATTCATTTTGCGGTCTGCTGACACTTCCTTGAAAAAAGCTCGTGTAAATTGCAGCTCAGCAAATTCCCCGCTGTGCAGCTTCCAACGTCCCTGGTTTTATAATTACACACAGCTGATTTGAAAATGGGTTTTCACATGCTCATTGGTGCAGTGCGAAAGCACCTTGCAGGAAAGCGTTGGGTTTATCTCTATCGGGCCGTGTAACGAGTCCCTTGCTGCAACATCTCGCCCCTCCCCTAAGCAAGCAGCACGCACTGAGCAGTGGCTCTGCTGGAGTTGCTCCTGTTTTCATGGAGGAGATAGCAGTCCTTGCACTGCAGCAGGTGGAGCTGCTTTGGATCTAACCCGGGYTTCTGGCTGAGAAGGATCCGAGTATTACTTTGGGCCGTCAGACAGTTGTCACTTCAAGCTGGCGCTAGCGTAATTAAATATAAAGCTGACTCAAAAATTTTAAAAATGGACACGGGATTTTTTCTTTGCCTTTTTTATATGATCTGGTTTCTAACGTGAAGCAACATTTTTTTTCCTGAAGGATTCAACCTATTTATATAAAGGCTTATTTTTCAACACTATGGACCTAGATTAAATGTCAAAGACAGGCAGCAAGCAGCGCTTACAGAGGCATTTTTCTGGAATCTCAGTCACGGATCGATTGAAGTGCACAGGGTCTGAAAAAATGTCTCCTAGCATAAAAAACTTGGATTGTTTTTCTCCGATGTTATGCCACTGTAAAGTAGCATGTACCAACAACACAATATCTTTAATGTTTGGATGTAAGGTGGGTCTATAAAAGGACTTTCCTGGAAATGTAAGCTGCATTTAATGAATGATTGCTTTTGTGTCTAATGTAACTGTACCTTAAATTTCTGGTTAAATAAGTGTGTATTTTGTTCTGTGCCTTACTCAATTATCCGAGCTCTTAGTGTTGGTGACAGAAGTAATGAATTATGCCTACTGTTTAAAGATCCCTTTGAACAACATTTTGAATTTACTGAATGCCGCATGTAAAATGTCGTCATTCTTCATTAATCAGCATTAATCATCATGTAATCAGTTTATTGCACTTGGCTTTCATTTTCTTCAGCTGTAGAGAATTAAATACACAGGAGACTTGCACTGAGATACAGGGCTGGAAATGCCTCCTGACATCATTTTGATGGAAGCAATTGTTAGTGGCAGGTTTGGGTTTAACAGTGCCCTCAGGCATTTAGTCATTTTAGGACTACATCAACTGTTTAGGTTTCAGAGGAATAAAACATATATAATTTGGTAATCATCAGAATGGTAACAGAATATATTCASTGCTGTGAATGTTTGGGTTTTTGTTCAGCCAAATTAACATGCAATGTCAAGGATATGAKGAGAACATTAAGTACTAAAAAGCCCCTTTAAAATTAAAGGGATATGTGTATGAAGTTAGTTTTGATGCAGAAAATAGGAAATCTTAATCTCTAAAACTTTCTTTATATATTCAGGGTTTCCAAGTAAGTATTTGTTATTTTTAACAGAAAAATATTTAAACTAGATTTGATTTTATAAAGTCGGATAAGTTGTGTGTGCATATATACTCACATATGTGCATGTGTAATGCATTTTTATATATGTGTATATATACATATATATATATATACACACACATATATGTATCACAAAATCTTTATGTTGAATAAATGTCACCTAGGTTGGGAGGAAGGAGTCTAAWAATTAAGGCTCTTTTGATAGTGTAAATATTATRAGACTTGAACTCATTCATTCCAGGRGGAAGACTTTCCCTTCTTTTGAATCTGTTTATCTGTCCTGTGTCCAAAGCAATTTTCAATTGACAATATGTATCTATCGATGCAATGTGGAAACTATTTGACATAACATTAAGATTTCTTTCTTTCTTATCTGTGGAACTGCACACTCCTTATTTACAAACTATGCTCATGTTTAAACAACGAACTTGGGAAGAAAGCCATGGACTCAAAATACTCTGGGGTTGGATTTTGCCCGTTGAGCTGCAGAGCAGGGGTGCTGTTCACTTTAAGAGCAAACTAAAAATAYCCAGGCAGCATGCAGCCTGCACTTGGGGCATGTTGTGGCGGGGCTGAGCGATGGCGGCGGTT